>NC_060287.1:26174530-26369904 GCF_021613505.1 Equus quagga
CTGAAATAGGTTGGCTGCACTTGGTGATGCAGAAGACCAATGGCTGACTCAAACATGAGAGAGTTAAGGTGGACTATGGACTGTGGTATGACTCCCAAGTGACAAAAGAAGGCTACACAAGAGTTGGCCAGTTGAGGTGGTGGACCAACCAGTAGAAGTCTGCTGCATCTCAATTAGAGGCACTCCAAGAATTGCCAGGGAAGGGATGAGTGGGTGTTTCCTGTGGACCTGGATCCACAGTACCTTGGTTGGATTGTCCTGGGTTGTAGTCAATAGGACTGTCTAGAGGGGTGAGGAGACTTCAGCAGAAAGAGCAAGAGGTGTACTATTGGAGGTGGAGGGGTTGAGGAAGCATAATACTCTTGCACCGGAAACAGATATCCATTGGTCTGGGTCAAAGAAATATGAGGAGAGACCGCCCAACAGGAACTCATAAAGAGTCAAGGAAGGTCCTTCTAGAAAAAGAGTTTGCTTTAAAAATCTCCCAGGTTCTCTGGGGACACCAGTTCAAACTATCTGCCTAGCCCAGAGAGCACAGAGCAGCTGTAAGTAAGAAGAGTTCTAACTCTTTTTGATCCTTGTAGCAAGTACAACAGCTAAGAGTGTGGTGAAGAAGTAAGGAAAGGAGAAAGAGGAGAAGCCAACCATGCTCCTCCATTACCCTAGATTCTTCCAGCAGACTCAAGCTTAGGGAGAAGAGAAATTTGATGTTGAATCAAACTGGACTTATTAATATCTTGGAATATTTTAATTATGAAGTTGAGGTTCCACTTAAAGGGACTCCAGGACTGCCATTACCTTAAGTAAACAAAAAAGTTATGGTCTCTGCCCAGATTTTCACTTAATAGTTTTAAATGGGCAGAAGGAGCAAAAATAAATTGCTGTCCCACTGGTTGTGCAGGTTTGACAAACCAGTTACGCTGTATTTAATTAACACTTGGCCTATTATAGCCATAATAGATTTAAGAGAGAAAATGATGGATTCTATTTGGGAATTTGTTGATATAGGGGTGGCACCAGGACATCCAAGTGGATTTTTCCAATAGGGAAGTAACTGGATGAGTTTAGACCTAAGAGAAGTTAGGGTTGCACTCAAGAAACACTTGTATATTTCTCTTGAACAAATTCCTTTTTCTTTCAGCCCTTCATGAGTGATGATTACTTCCAAACCAAGATGTTTACAATTTCTCAACAATCTTTGTGGGATTATCTGTTTCAATCAAACCTACGCATAGCTACCAGGATCAACTATCTGAAATATCATTTTGTCTCTGCCTTCCAAGAACAGTGACTTCCTGTCAATTATCAGTCAAATTTGAATTTCTCAGCTCAGCAGGCAATTTCCACAAATTATCTCTCCATATTTACCTAAACTTATTTCCCACCACTTCCACCCAGGACCACTCCATCCAAGCCCAACAGGACTCTTTATGTTTCATTTATGCTTTTGCTGTCACCATACCAAAAGGCACTTCCAACCAAATTCTACTTTCAACACCCAGCCTAGACACTCTCAGTGTGAGTTTCAGGGAACCCAGGGTGTTCATAAGACCCCTGAGATTGCAGACAAATTTGTAAACCTTTTGTGAGAACAATGGATCCATGATTTAAATCAGGTTTAGGATAATGTCTGTAACTCAGAACAGTTAAGGACCACTGCCTTAACTTAAAATCTGCGATTCACTTCACTGTGCCCAAGGTTCACTGCTCTTCCCAGCACCTGTAATTATAGACCCACTTCTTCTCAGTTGCCTTGCTTCTTCTACAACTGCTCCCAGATTTCCCCATGGCCAGTTGGAACTTACTCTGGTCCAGAGTAATTCTAGGCAAGAAGTACTTCAGCTTCCTCAGCCCCAACACTGAGTTATCATTTCCAAGACTGACCTGAGACGTGGTTTGCCAGGGTGTTCTTATAGCTCAGCCTGGCTGATTACTACCTAACGTCTTTGGGCCTCCCTTGAGCAATCAGGTGTGTGCTCAATGATTATAAGTTCTCTCATTCCCCAGCATCATTGCAGTTAGCCTCTCGTATGCTGCATGACTGTCTCCATGGAACTCCTGATTTTCCACTGCTAGGTCCTGGCCTCCTTTTTGCAGGCACTGCTACTTCATCTTGGGCTCCACTAATAATAAAGATGAGGCCAATAATAACAATAGCAAGCATACAGTGCTGACATATGCTAGGCAATGTACTTAATGTTCTCTATGCATTGCTTCATTTGTTCCTGACAATCACCTTACATGATATACATTTTTAACAGAATCTTCCATTTAATGGTAGTTACCCTCTATTGAGAAATCACTGCATGCCAGATATTTGTGAGGCTGTACATATAGTATATGTAACCCCCACAAGCATATGGAGTGAGTATTTTTATCCCTATTTTATAGAAGAGGGAACTGAGACAAAAAGAGGCTAAATGACAAAGTTCACACAGATAGTAATCTGTGATTTAATCTGAGGGTCTGTGTTCCCAGTCCCAGGGTTAAATAGGCTGGCCTATTCTGGACACCACTGTCTCACTCTTCTACCAGAACTAGGGCTGGTAGATAATTCTAGTCCAGGCCCTAGCTCTGCCTTATTGAATTGTTTCTGGATGTGATATTCCTTTTCTGAGCACGTCCTATAGCACTTGCTTATAGGTTATGTGTATTCTTCAGTTCCTTTCTTGTTCATTCATTCATTCATTTATTCATTCATTCACTTGTTTGTCACCTATTTATCGGGTGCTCATTCTACACCCAGCATTGTGCAAGAACTGGGGAATCGAGACTGGAAAACACAGCTTGGAGACAGACATGTGGACAAGTATGATGGCCTACCAACAGCTGCCATGGAGCTAAGGAGCCTACATTTGTGAGTCAGGGCCAGCAGATAGGAACTAGAGCTTGAGTTGAGACATAAAGGATGACCCAGAGGAGGCATTCCAATTAGAGGCAAAGGAATTTGGTAGGAGCACATGGCAAGTTCAGCGAGCCACAATAGGTTCAGCAAGTGCTAGAGATGAGCCAGGAGATGAGGGAGATGGCAGAGGGGAGCAGGAACTAAATCACTAGAGACTCTGCATATCCTGCTGAAGAGTGTAGGTTTTATCCTGTGGCATACGAAAGCTTCAAATGAAGCCTGTCATTCCTCTACTACGTAGAACTCTTATTAGTAGATAGTAGAGACCACATCTTATAATTTTGGAGGAGATATTTCCCTATGGTGCCAAGTTCATGTTACTTACATAATGGAGTCCCAGTTATGGTTGTCAAATGGGAATTTATAATCTCCTTATACACATTTGTTCAGCAGATGCCCAGAGAGATGACACTATAACACACCCTTTCATGTTTAAAATGTTCTTTAATTCTTCCCCTCTTTCTAGTCAGCCCAAAACACTGAAAGGTTTTAGCTAGAGAGGCTGGTCTGAAAGGCTTACTGGTTCTAAATGATGTGTAGAGTGATCAGGGATTAGTGCCCACGCAGCTCCCTGTCGGCTCTGGGAGTTTACCTCCTGTGACGAATTTGATCTTCACCCCATAAATTCAATCTGCTGACTTGCTCCTTCACATTATTTCCGATTCTAGTTTTGGAAATCTTAGAAAGTGAGAGTTATTAAAAGAAAAAACCTAGGGAAGTTTTAGGACCAAGTGCCTTATTTCATGTTTCCTAATAAAACTTCCTGCCTGCAATGCTTTTTGGAATTAGGTACTCATTGAAGGAAACATCTGTATTTTTTCACTTCCACATGTTTTAGTTTGTCTCAGAATTCCCTCATTGCCAGTCCTTCAATAAGCTGAGGCATTGATCCTGGTTACCCACAATCCCATCTTCTCTGCAGGTACCTACGCCCTACAGAAGGTAGCATATGGCATCATGGCACAGGACACAAAGGAGGGATGAGCACATTGGTGATAAAGGTTTCTAATGCATCCACTCTCTTCCTTCCACCCCCCAACTGTGGAGCCTAAGAATGGAGGAATTTGCTCTTTGGAGTAAATGAATGCAAAGCTCTTCTTTGCTTTCAATGTGCTCCCTTGTCCTGGGGCTCATTATTTCTTTAAACATGTCTAAATGTGGCTTGGTAATTTCACCTTCTTATGCAAGTTAAGTACAAGCAAAAAGGTGCTTGGGGTGCTCTGAGTGTTTGATCTCAAGCTTTCATGTGGCCTCTTGCCTCTCCTTGCACTGGTGTGAGATAAAAGGAAACCAGCTGTTTTCTTGTTAAAGATCAAGGTGATCAGGATGGAGATTCAGGACATAACTGTGATCGCTGCCAGGAGAGGAGAGGCTGTGTGATGTTTTTCTATGAGGCACAGTATGTCAGATTTATGTAGCTGTCAGAAGGGGTATTTCATTTCATGCCTATTTGTGACTTCTTTGTTGTTGTTGTCGGTTTTAAATTCTTGGCATCATCCTCAGTAAACCGAATGAGGCTGTTATTAGTGGTCCATTCCAATAGTAAAACAATAGCTAATATTTCAGATTCTTACTATGTTGCTGTATTCTTCACAAGTATTAACCTTACTCTTTATCCTAACCCGACCCAAGCAGCAAAATTTAAGGAGGCACTCCCTTTCAGTCTCCTGCAAGTGCAGGGTTCAAACCTGAGAGTGAGTGCTTCCTTAAATCATGTGCCCAGGGCATTCCTTTGATGCTTGCTACTCCCTAGACCCAGCCTTACAAATAGCCTTGCTTTGGAGTCTGGGTAGTGTTAACCTTCATCCATCCTGCCTCTCTGGTCCTCACCCTTATGGATCAAGGTCAGCTTTCAATGGAGAAGTAGATTGAATGGCCAAAGAAAAGGTCTGTAGGTGCTGAAGAGACCAGCAGAGATAGAGTCCAAAGTAAGTATCTTTCTTTAGGATGTCTCCCTTGCTCTTGGCTGGCATTCTTCTCTTGTGCTATGTCTCCTGCCATTCTTCTCTTTTATGGCTTTGTCTCACCCCAACCTTCTCCAGTACAAAGAAGAATAAAGATACTCTTCACTTGAGAGGTAAATTTCTGCATCCCTTAGAGACAACAGAGCCGCATCACAGAATATATGACAGGGTGTATGTTCAGTCAGGCCTGGCTGCTCCCATGTGCCTTATTTCATCTTGGCAAGTCCAGACACACTCTGAGGTGCATGTTGAGATCAAATATAATCCAGGGATACATATCTATAAGGAATCTCGGGATCTTAAAACAGGGTCTGGTGAAGAGAAGCCAAATTACCTTAGGGAAAAAGAAAGGGTGGGGGGTAGTCCAGGATCCCAGGGCGATAGTGAAGAACTTTCCTCCCTCAAAAACTCTCTACCCTTGAAAATCCTTTAGTACACTGGGTAGGTTTTGAATGGGACCGGACTTTTCCAGTTTGCTGACAAACGGCAAAATACCTGTATGTCGGAGGACAAAGATGTCCTTCCATTTAGTCCTGCACAACCTGGGAATTAGGAAACCACTGGGTTTATGGGCTGACAAAGTGAGAACTGTATCTCGTACTCTTCAGTGATGGACCAACCCACTCGATGACCCTGGAATAAGCACCTATGGGATCTTATGAACATGGGTGGAGGGTCAGCAGCAGTTGAGGCCATCACTGAAATGAAGGAAGGTGAGTGTTATGATCTGGTAGCTTCTTTAAACTTCTCAAAAATACACTGGAAAATTCCTGGCAGTTCTTCTACATAAACTTTTAACAGTGAAATCCCAGCAGACTGGTTGATGATGGCTTCTCTTCCTTTATAGACATCATGCCAACAAAGCTATATGGGAAGATCACATTAAATGAACAGTCAAACAGCAATAGGCCAAAGGAAGAACTGTGCTGTGAGTGAGCAGCACTTGCCTCTTTGATCAGGTTCATAAATCTGGGTCCAAGGCGCCATGGCTTGTGTCGATGGCACTGTAGGGAACTGACAGTCAGCTGGGAAGCCCGGTGGGAGGCAATGGCCACCATGTACACAGCGTCGTACATCAGAGCTGCTTCTGTCTGTGGAGGAAAACACACACCACATCTTCAATTCCACCTTTGCTTATCTTCCTTTACCTGCATAATCATTCTGTCTGCTTCCTTATTTCCTATTTGTCTGATCTCAACTGCCATTTATTCTCCAGCTGAACAGTTTTCACTCTCCAATAGCTATTTTTCTCTAAAATAATACCTCCTACTCCACAGTAAATTGGAGTCGTAGCTTTGCTTTGTTTTGAGTTCTTTAAAAAAAGCAACTCAGATCAGTCACAAAAGACTTGATTCAGGGAACAAATATTTTTGGAGTGTCTTCTATGTTAAGCGTGGTGTTAAGATCAACTGCATTGAGTTAGAAGCTACTTAAGCTCGCTATTTCACTATCAGACTGTTTCTCAGTATTTATATCTATTTATATATCTATTTACTTGTTTCTATTTGGTAGAAAGAAACTGACGCAAGTAAAACTAACAGGTAATTTCCAGATAAGGATACTTGTGTTGGTCACTTCCATTTACCAGAGTCAAGAAGGTTGTAGACATGGAATCAAATTCAACAGCAAGAATCTGGGGAAGACTCTGGGATAGACTCTCTGAGAACAGACTTGTGTAACTTGCTCAGAATATGCCTGTCCTTGTCAATATTTGCTTTCCTGATGGAGATTTTAAGTTTTCATTCATTTTTGGGGCTGGGCCTCTCATTCTTCTCTTCCTCATGAAATTTCTCTTACTTGCAAAATTTCACAGAAAATTTCCAGCATTTTATAAAATATACTGCCCTGTGGTTTTCTTTAAGGATAAAGTCTTATAATATCTTCACATTTTACTTGAGGGTTTTCATCGCAACTTCAAATACATGAGCTCATTTGAAATTCTCAACAACCTCTCAAAATAAGCAGAACAGATAGATAAAATGATTTATTATGTAGGCAAACTGACCTCCAGACAACATATTGATTTTTGTAGGGTCATACATATAGCTGGTAATTGGTAGAGTTAAATCTGGAATCTGGATCATAGCATGAAGATTATCATGTGATTTTCTGAAATTAGTTGAATCACTCCACATTTACTATGCATTTATTGAGCATGTCTTAATGGGGATGGAAAGACAAGATAAGTGTTACTACATCTTGCGTCCTATCCATCTTTAAGTGCAGAGGATATTTCTACTTTGAATCTTTATTACCTTATGCACTCTTTATCATTGCATTTTCCTTGTGTATTTATAGTCATATCTGTTTCTCAATAAGAATGTGGGTTTCTTGAGGGCAGAAGCTGCTCAACTTCATTCTTTAGAGGCTAGCACAGTTACTGACACATAAAAGTTGTTTAATAAATATTTGCTGAAGGAATTAACATTATTTCATGCCTTAAGATAGAATACATTTTTGTGAGAACTGTATAATCTCAAGGTTTTAAGATGTATTTCTAAGATAAATCATTTCACTCATATTTATGTGATCAACATATAGAAGTTAACTTGGTAATGGTGGTAGTGGTGATTGTTAAAGCTTAAAAATGTTTTGATCATTTCAATTCAAAACTGACATCATCCATTGTATGTACCAGAAAACTAGAGCTCAGGGAAATTGAGTGACTGACTAGTCCAAGGCCGCTCTGCTAATCAGCTGCATGGCCAGGGTTTGAATTCATGACTGTCTGATTCTAACGCCTGTGTTCTTCGCTACTCTGCTATACTAATATGGTGTAATTGAAGGAGAGTGATCCATTGGCAGAATGATACTTTTTGAAATGCGATCAATAATAATAGCTGACTTTTATTGGGCTCTTATCATATTCAGGTGCTGTTCTAAATATGTTGCAAATTCTTGACCGTAACCTTTATTCTTTCATGGATAAAGAAATGACGAGGTAAAATGGCACCCCCAAACTCGCAGTGGGAAAGCCAAGATTCAAACCCAGCAAGCTGGTGCTAGGTTTTATGCTCTCAGCCATGAAGCAGAACTGCCTCTAAAGCAAGTATTCATCTGATGATTTAATAATTACAATAGCTCAATAATGGTTAATATTCATTGACAATTTACTACATGCCAGGCACTCTAAGCATTTTACACATGTTGTCTCCTTTAATTACTGCAACTAAACCTGTGAAATAGGTATTGTTCCCATTTTACAGACAGAGAAACTGAGGCTTAGAGAAATAACTTTAGGAAATAACTTTAATAACTTGCCTAAAGTTATATAGCCAGTAAGGCAAGAAATGAGGACTCCTGCTCAAGATAAAAACTTAGAATTCAGAGCTTATGCACTTAGTCACTATGCTATGGGGACCTGGACCTTTTTAGCAGTAGAATCTACTTTTTTATGAATTTGTATGTGTAGTCACTAACAGACTGATTGATTTGATAGAGAAGTGTCAGAAGTGGGATTCCAAGGGTCTAACTTTTCCATAAGCTTAGCTTAGAAAGGATTTTGACTTCCTTTGTCAAGCTTGCTTCTACACTGAGCTGGGTAATAACACAGTTCAGAACTACAGGCCAGATCAATGCTTTTCAAATTCAAAGAAGAAAACAGTCTATCCTAAAACTATGCTTCTCCTTGACATACAGTGTTTTCTTAGATGGAGGGGACAGTTACTCTATTTTATAGCACTAATAAACTACCACTGAATTTCCTCTTCTTTTTGGTTTTGTGCTGGAGGCCTGCTTCCTGAACAGCAACTCTCAAGTCATTTTAGGTAAATGTAAAAGAAATTGGCCTGTATTGCAAATTTTATTCTTCCAGATGTGCTTATGTTCACATTTTATTTATATCTAAAGCCTGGATAAAACCACATTGCTCATTGTACCCAAGAGAATCATTTTACTACAACGTGGATCATGAAATAAGCACATGGAAAGCCAGCTTCTCTCCAATACATGGTGTTTTGGTTATTACAACAATGCGCAGTAAAGGGTTAACTCAGTGGGCTCGGGGTGCTCACACTCTGCACATTCCAAGGAAAGGACTGGCCTTTGACTGGCTCCTGGGAGATGACTTCTGAATCCTTGGAATATCCTCCTGATCGGAGTGTTTTTACATCCCTCAGGCCTTGGGCGATGCTAGACAGTTTATGCTACCAATGGGATTTATGGTGAATGTCTATTTTTGTTCCTCTGGGGCCCTGGGTCATGCTATATCAACTTGACCTCTGGAATGGCTGAAGACTGAGTGACTAAGGTCAGCTATGTGGGTGCTCTATGCCTATGTGAACGACTACCAGTAAAAACCCTGGACACCAAGGCTTGAGGGAGCTTAGCTGGTTGGCAACGCTTCATAAATGCTTTCATATGTCTTTACTACAAGAATGAAGCACTGCCAATGCAGCCGTCCTGGGAGAGGACCACCAGAAGCTCATGCATGGCTTCTTCTGGACATTGCCCTTTGCAACTTTTTCCTTTGCTGATTTTAATCTGTATCCTTTTGCTATAATAAACCATAACTGTGAGTATAACAGCTCTTCTTATTTCCATGGCTCCTTCTTCCAAATCGTCAAACCTGAATGTGGTCTTGGGGGCCCCAACACAATCCAATGAGATGCTACCTCATCTAAGGATGAGGACTAACAAAACAGGATGGCATATAGAGTCCCCACATTTTGCTGTCTGCCTGGTATGTAACTGTTGTTGGAAAAAGCTAGAGGGGATTGGGGTGCTGAAGGGAGACCTAATCTTGGGGGAGCAAATGGGCAAAAAGTATAGATTTCCCATCTTCTCCGCAAATTTAGAAACATTCACTAACTGGATATGGATAGACAAAGCTGTTTTCTAGGAGGGAAGTACTCCCAAATAACACTCTTTCCCCCTCATTTCCTGAGCTTCCTCTCACACTTGGTGTAAACAGTTTCCTCTATTAAAATCCAAATATCTCACTCACAGCATTGAGCTAACAGAAATTTGCCTCTTGGTATGAATTAGCTAGCTTCCCTTGTGGGAGTGGATGCTACTGAGGGATCCAAAGTGGTGGAAGAGGTAGTGAGCATCCGAGCCATCCAGGATGCTGGGAAGAGCAACCTGCAAGTGAAGAGGGGTTTGGACACTGGCTGGGGAAGGTAGCAAAGCTATTAGCACATACTCACAATCTAGAAATTCAGTAATTCAGACAGCAACTCCAGCAGGTCCTACGAGACCTGGTACAGAGGTTGGCATATTGTGAATCTCAATGAACAATTGCCAGATTTTGAGAGACAATGAGGAATTGGGAAAAGAGGACTATACGTGGAGCTGGAAAATATAACTGGGTGATTCCACTGGCCACACAAGGTCACATAGGTCCCTAATAAGGGACCATCTTGGGCTCCATGTGCAAACCAAATAATATGTCTCTTGTAAACAAATGGGTTCTGCCTTATTCAAGGCAGAATAAAGATTCTGCCTTGGTATTTCTGAATGTCTTTTGTTTTTCCTTTATTGACTACAAATTGGCAAAACAGTAGGTACCATCTAATAAATTCAATTCTATGTCCTGGAGGCTTGGTGTATGCTATCTAATTTAATTTGTAGCCTAACACTGGAAGTATTATTATACAGATTTACAGATGAGCAAGCAGTCTCAGAGAAGATAAATAACTCACTCAGGTTATTTAGTTATTCAGCAGACAGAGCAAGGACTTCAATCTAGGCTTTCTTCTTCTGGAAAGATCTTCCTTTTTCCACTGAATCCTGTTTCCTATTCTCTTTCATCACCAGAGTAGCAGTGGACACTCAAGGTGGACACTCAAAGATCTTCCCTGTGGATCATGATTATCGGAAACGCTCACATGCAAGATAAAGCTACTGATATAACTTCACATTGTGAATGTGCTTGAAGAACTGAGAAAGCAGATGACAGATCGACGTTGTGTTATTTTTGTGTGTTTGGCATATTGGGTTATACACAATTTTGGTTCACAATTAGAGAAGAATCTATCTGAGAATGGGCCACCTCAATATCCAGCCTATCCCAAAGCCAGTAGATTGAATCAGTCCAAACGCTGAGAGATATTTAAACATGGTGAATAGAAATGAAATAAATTTTATAAAATCACTCCAAATTTCTGTTGAGTTAATTAACACTTTGGTTGACAAACCTATTTCTTTTTTTAATCTCAAGATGTTTTTAAATAAAGAGTTTCACTGCTTTTGAGCTCTATTGACTCAGTAACAGTTCTCTTAATTAAGTCAATTTTAACCCTATTTTTAAAGTTAATATTTTTTTTGCCTTAATTAAATCTATGGCTCTTAAGTCTAGAGTCAAAATTTTTCCACTTGGAGATGACTTCTTACTTTCAGATTGGGATGTGTTTTGACATATGTAATATTATTTGAAGATATTTTTAGTGTATGAAGTTCTAAGAAATTCTTAATAGTTGAAAACATTAAATAGAAGCATAAATAAGTAGATGGGAAGTAAAGTACATGGGTTTTAAAAACATTCCTATATGATATATTCATACAGGCATCTGTATATGTGTGTAGCACACACAAAAATATGACTATACATGGCTACAGGGAAATTCACCTTGGCAAATAGCCAGATAATGCATATGATTTTGGAGAAAGCAATTCTACTATAGTAACGGCATTACTTAAACATTAATAGCGGTTATTCCATGGTTAATTTTTGAAATAATATTTTACTCCTTTAGAATAATCTCTATCTTCACTAATCACACCTATTTCTTATTTTCAGAAGCTGTCTTTGGACTTTTACGGAACTATTTCAGGGCTATATGCATATTTTTCATTTAATATCTTGAGTCTTAGTAGAAGCTCAATTCATACATATTTAGTACATTAATTCCTTTATTAAATACATCTTTAATATGTAGGTCTGCTTTGCGCTAGGCCTTTTCTAGTGCTGGGGATAGAGCAGAGCACAAATAGACAAAGTCTGTCCTTACGGAGTTTATATTCTTGTAAGGGAAGGCACTGGACAAACAAATTAAAATATAACATATTGGATCATAAGGGCTACAGTGAAAAGTAAGCAGGCAGGGCCGGCTGGTGGTGTAGTGGTTAAATTCACGCGCTCTGCTTCAACATCTGGGGTTTGCCAGTTTGGATCCCACTTGTCAAGCCAAGCCATCCTGTGGCAGGCATTCTACATACGGAAAAGAGGAAGACAGGCACAGATGTTAGCTCAGGGCCAACCTTCCTCAGCAAAAAGAGGAGGATTGGCGGCGGATGTTAGCTCAGGGCTAATCTTCCTCCAAAAAAAAAAAAGTAAGCAGGTTAGAGGAGAGAGAATGACAGGGAGGGGGCTCCTATTTAGGCAGAAGCTTCATAGAAGTCCTCTCTGGTGAAGTGGCATTTGAGCAAACCTATATAGGGGAAGATTCTCGGCATTGGGAGCAACAAATGCTAGAGATTCACGAATAAACGCAAGGTAGCACCTGAAATATGTAGACCCAGTGGAATTGAAAGCACAGAGCTTTTTATCTTTAAGGCAGAGAAGAAAGAGTTTGACTACAGAGGCAACTTGAGAACAAAGCTTTGCTAGCGCTAGGCCCAGGCTTGGGGACTTGGGTGTGCTCTCTAGACTCAGCTATCAAGCCATTGGATGCCCTTCTACTTTCCCTTTAAACCTTCTGTGACTTCATTTCTACATCCGCAAATTAGCCACTCTCCTAGAAGCAGGAAGGCAACAGTGAACTGCAAAGTGACTCTTTGGGTAAATAAAGGTCAGCCTTACGCTTCACAGAATCAGTGTCAAAGCTGTATCTGCGCGACTATGGGCTCCAACTTCTAGTAGGCACTGCATTCCACCCCATTATTTTGACTAGTACCGACATGACCTGATAGAGCCACTTTCCCTGCTTTTAGCACCCTCATGAACCACACTCTTCTGTTCTGATAAATCCCCCCCTTTTTTATGGTTTATTACAATAATAATAAGAACAATAAAAACAGTGCAGAGAAATCCCTCTCTTAGGTGAGATGACAGTAATAAACTTTAGGTAGAGCGAGACTTCTTCTATCCTTTGGGACTTGGCTGTGCTATGATGCTTCCTGCCTAGGCAGCAGTCCTGGGAGGGCAACAACATGCCTCGTGCTCAGCTTGGTGTGGTGTGAATTGCATGGCTCTATCTCCTTCGTTCAGTCGTTTGCCTCATCTCAGTCACTATGGACAAACTATTCTGTCAGTTCGGTATAATTTCACACAACAGACACTTTCTTTGGTGAACTAAGCCATACAAGAGGTGAGTATTTAATGTTTGGTGTGACTCCACAATCTGTGTTAACAATGCTCCAAGCTGTAACTCTTTAACTGGGCCATACAAGGGGAGGTAAAAATGATTTGAGATCTCGTCCTGTGACAGAAATTTTGTTGGAAGGTGGTGGGGGTTGGGGTCACAGTGGGCAGAGGATTTTGAACCATATTTGAACTCAATGGAATTATGAATCCAAGAGAAAGAAGAGAAAAACCAACAAATTAGCAAATTTCTCTCTCTTTTTAGCTTTCTCCCCTCCCTTTCAGAAGTCTGGTGTTTCCTTGGATATTCTGTACTTGTTCTTGTTCAAAAAAATGTTTCAAATCACCCCAAGGCTCATTTGGACCAAAATGCTTTCCATCATTATGTCTCAGATCAGTTGGTATATTTTAAGAGTCATTTTATGTTTAAAAAACAGTCAAGGACCTTGAACATGGAATCATCCGGAACCACTTAATTCACTCATTTATTTCTTCTTTTCATTTGTTCCTTGAAAAAAAGAGGTAGAAAGAGAAAAGAAATCCCAAGTTCATTTCTCTGCGAGATGATACCTTTCAGGTATCGGTAAATTGCATCTTAAGAGCAAGAGTGCTTCTCCCCGTGATGGGAACAGAGAATGAAATACTATGCCAATTTAAAATGCTATTACCTACATGCTTTTGCAGTAGCTTTCCCCTTAGATGACACTGTTCCTACATAGAAAGCTTTTTTTTTTTTTTGTATTTCCTGCTATTTTCTTCATCACACAGGGAGCTTCATTAGAGAAATAAAGCGAGAGTAGGTGCATTTGACAAAAAAGACAAATGATGTCAGCGAGAAGCTCTCTGATGAGACAGTTTGCAATTTATCTGTTCAAGAGAGTCCCTCTCTCCTGTCAGGGGGCAGGCTTGGCATTTGCTTCAAGAGCGACATATGGCTGGTATGAAGCACTGTCAATGTCTGCAAAGGTGTGCCTGTACATCTCCAGGACACCAAGAACATGAACGCACCCACTGTAGGTACATCTGGCATTTTTCCACGTGTGCTCCTGTTTGCTGAGACATGGCAGAAGCGAGGAAGGCAAACTGGTTCTGCATAACTTTCATAGGCAGCATGTTCCTCCTCCTTCTCTCCCTCCTTTTTTTTTTTTTATTAAGATTTTATTTTTTTCCTTTTTCTCCCCAAAGCCCCCCAGTACATAGTTGTATATTCTTCGCTGTGGGTCCTTCTAGTTGTGGCATGTGGGACGCTGCCTCAGCGTGGTTTGATGAGCAGTGCCATGTCCGTGCCCAGGATTCGAACCAACGAAACACTGGGCCGCCTGCAGCGGAGCGCGCGAACTTAACCACTCGGCCACAGGGCCAGCCCCCCTCCCTCATTCTTAAGGCCACATTCCCAGCAGTAAAACTCTCTCCACTTGCCCTTGCTTTGGTTTCTGCTTTGTCTCCATTTGAGTGACGGTGGTGGCTACTCTTGTTCACATTTTTATCTGAACAAGTATAGTGAGGAAGCTGAAAATAGCAGTTTTTGAGAGTAGTCATGCACAAGCTGTCAAAATACCTAAAAAGCTTACTCCTTCTTCCCACAGAGAAGTCAAGGCATAGGTTATAACACTCTTTCTCACACTATAGAAGGCATATAAGACTTTTAACTTAACCCCTAAGGAATTCAAACATTATTTTAAATGACTATTTTAAAACTACTTACTGTCATCATGCCATCCAAGAGGCCAGTCTCAGGCCTGGGTGGAGCCTGTAATCTCTCCATGGACCACTTCTCAATGATGGATGACACGTGAGGGTTGTCAATATTAAGCAGCCGAAACCCAGTCATATTTACGCCACTGTACCTATAGAGTTCCAGATCTAAAGCAAATAAGTCCTGTGCAGTATTAAAAATGATAAAAGTAGAAAGGAGTTAACATTTTCAATGCTTTTCATGCAAAAGAGAATTAATGACTGCAGAAGCAACAAATAGATTAAACAAAAATGGCAGCCAGCATCACATCATTTCTATAAAAGATCATTTCTCGTTTTTCATTTGCATTTTGCTTGAGAAACTCTAAGGCAGTAAGCAGTTTTCATTGCCATCCATTTTTTGCAATACTGTTAAGAGTTTAGATAAATAAGAAGAGGAATTTGACTGCCAATAACTAGTACACTCTTGAGCACAGAATATGACATTATGAGAAGCTAGAGAATTCTTTTCCTAGTATACAGTCTTTGGGGAATTAGAAGCGATCTTTGTGTCCATTTGGTTAAATGCTTTTTTTTTTTGGATGAGGAAACTGAGGGTCTGAGTGGTGATGCGATTGGCCCCAGAGTGATCCATTAGTCAGTGGCAGTACCACCCTTCTGCATCACATTTTGCCGCCTCAGTCTGCCCCAGGAGGTGAAATTTGGAAATTGCATATGTATTTGACAGGAAGATCAGTCCAAGCAGGAAAAAATACCATTCCCTGGATCACTGAAAATAACTCTTGTCCCATACAATGAGGGCGTGAAGAATGCTTAGTAGACACAAGCTCAGAATAAGAACCGCAGTGTTCTCTTCAGAGAACAAACTGGAACATATGGTTGTGTGGACGTGTGTATCTTAAGAATAGAACTTGTTCCACTTCAGACAATGTTTTAGGAAAAAGGGTTTAACCCACCGCAGTGTATTTTCCCTTACAGATGAGGCTGGGTGTAAATCAGAAGTTTATGTTGATTCACATGAAAAATGTGATCATTTCAACTTTTTTCTTATATATAAAGGTTAGACTCTAAAATATATGGTTAAAAATATATAACACATTTAAGAATATAATAAATTTTCAAAATAACTTTGAACAAGAAAAAAAACTTCCATAAAAATTTTCTAACAATGGAACTGCTTTATGAAAGTGCAATACAAGATAGTACCTTCTCAGTGACGATAGTGGTTATTAAAGAGGCGTAGCTTCAGAAACACTCCATGATTTGTATTTGCAGAAGATGCATACAAATTCTTTCTTTTGAATAACTCCTCTCTGCAGTTCTACCCTTTCCCAAGAAAACTTTGATTAGACTGCAGACTTATAAGAGCATAGCTCTGTGTTCCAAGCTCAGTATCAGAAAAAAACGTCTTGCCTTTTAAAGTATTATATACTTTTTCCCTTGCAGAGTGTAACTAATTTTCTTTTTTCTTTAAGTTTTGTTAATACTCCTGGGCAAGAAAGGCAAGGATATAAAAGCAAAGTGGAGCAAACTGCAGATAAAACCTAAGGAAAATTCTTAAAGAAGCGAATTTAAAGAATAAGATCCAAGAAAGAACGATTCCTTTAGTACATTCAATGAATAAAAGGAAACTTATTCAAGCTATAGAAGGTCAGACAGAAACTTCCAGAATGCATATTGAATCCCTCATGGATTCAACAGTACATAAATACAATGTCCCAAAATGAATACATTAAACGTGTAAAATTACGTTAGCCTTCAAATTGAGGTTTTTGTACAATCGAGAATGTGCAGAATCCAAGGTCTGATTTTCAATATCCCTTTGTGAGTGAAGGATGAGGAAAGTAAGGGGATGAGGGCAACCTGTCTATCCCTCAAGGGTCTCCTTCGAAGACCAGCCTTCTTAGGTTTGATTGTTCATATGCTTTCTCAAATTTCTCCAAAACCAGCTCTAAAGGGTGTGTACGGCTGGAGATGGTAGAAAGTTCTGAGGCAGATGGCCATAACACCTTGAGAATACCCAGGTGTTCATGGCGATGGGGGAAGGCCAGTATTTGTGAGCAGAGTAAGACACTTTCCAGTTCTCAAGTTTTCCCTTGACTGTTCTGATAGGGGACCCAATCGAGAGGTGAACAAGGGAGGGAAACTTCTGCCCTGTTGCATATTGTCTCACCCCAAGCTCAGGAGCAGTAATGATTTTGACAAATGCCCCAAGGCATTTGTGTCTTGATGTCTCTGCAGCCCTGCATGCTCTTAGAGAAACATGAGTTAGGAATGGAATTCACCATTTCGATCAGTAGTATGTACATAACAGCTGCCTGGTCCTTGTTTCAAATTCTTTGATTTCCCTTACTCACCAGCCTACCTTGCCAGTTTTGTTTGGTAAAATGGTATTTTTATTGAGGCTTCTGGAATCTGGGTCGATTTTAGGCAACACACCTTTACAGATTAGAAAAAGAGGTTGCTTCTGTGTTTTCAACTTAGGTAAGAAACGTGGAGTATGTGTGTGTGTATGGGGGGGGGTGGTATTGTGTACGTGTGATTGATTTTTGAAAGTGATCGAATGAGAGCTATCACATCATTTTGATGTTTTAAATACCCTAAATCATTCTCCCTTGATCTGACAGTCCCTCAAAATTTAAGGCATTGTAGTTTCTTTAGAATTTCTCAAGCTTAGAGCCATGATTTTTCTCATGGTACAACATGTTCAATGTGCAAAGCATCTTCTAAGCTCTTCTTCTTGACAGTCTTCCAAACACCTGACAGGTGACCCCTGCCTAACCCAGCTATCTACGGGACACAGGCGGGTAAACCACATCAGATCAAAGAATGCCACAGTACACTTCAGTGTGCCTTCTAATGTATATATAAAATGTAGATGATGGTTCTTTACGAATAGTTTGCACTTTGACAGCTTCTATTTAATGGAAGTTTCATTTTAATCCCTTTCTGGATGCACATGCATTGATGCTAGTTAAAAAAAGAAAGAAAGAAACCTGCTGTTCAGCATTTCTGGATTTAGAGGATACTTAGGAACGTAAGGCAAATCTCCATGACAATATCCTGCCTTTGACACTGGTGGGGATGACTTTAAAATAACCTGGAGATGTTTCCTATGGTGTGGAATGCATTTCTACTGGATGTGCTTACCAGGGTTGTGAAAAAGTAGTGGTAGTACTCAGTCATCATGCCCATGAACAGAATCTGCAAAAGATAAAGAATCAGAAAGAGAATTATATAAGAAATAGAGAGTTAGTAGGGTGATTGAAATAGTTTGGGAAAATAGAACAGGAAGAGGCTTTGGAAATCCATAGACAGCAGATCAGAACCCTGAGACGAATGAGTGGCTGATGTGGGGCCAGGATGGAGGCCACTGAGCTCCATCCAATGCTCTTTCATTTTACTATGTTTGACTTGCATCAAAGTAATTGGTTGGATGACCGAGTTGGAAAATAGTTTATGCTCAACAAATTTTGTTTTTGGAGCTCTCCATAACGGCATAGGGTTTTGCCTCCCCCACTGCCTGGTTTTCTGAGTAATCCCAAGCTTAGACACATATTCCATAGACCCCCTTAGCTTTGGTACTTAAACCACAACGCCTCAGAGTGGAACTCATTAAGTGTTGAATTGGCAATGTTGGCATGTAGATATATTTAAATGAGGATTTATCAATGAGTATATCTGTTAAACCTTTCTCTCTTTCTCTTTCCCATCTCATTCCACAGAACGAGCAGGGGAAAGAGGATTGGCTTATAGATGGAAAGATGGGACCGCTCCTAGACAAATTTTACACTGCCTCTTAATTCTGATTCTTAGTTACTGTCTTGGGATCTTGATAGTTCCAGACATTCTGTGTGTATTGTTTTTACTTGGTGGGGAAGAGGAGAAAAAGTAGGTGGACAGAAAGGACAAGAGAGATTATTAAACTGCGATCCTACTTTTGGATTCTTGGAAATGATGTCCACTGAGAAGAAAAAGTTGCAGATGGTTTGGAGGTAAGCTATTGTTTCTAAATCTTCCAAATCGAGAGTATGACCCTCCTTGGGACAGGTCCCAAAGAGGACTATTTGGGTGCTGATTTTTGGTCTTTGTACAGAAATGAAGGGAGAAAACTCAGAAATCAAATTTCCAAGGCCATTTTCCCCACAATTCTGATAAACTCTGGATGCAAATGAGAATCCCCTCTGGTTTTAAAATCAGATATTCTTAGACTCTATTACAGAGATGTTCTGAATTAGAATTTCTGAGAGTGGAGCCTGGGTTTCTGTAATTCACAGCAATGGTTGAGAATCACTGCTGTATGGAAAACATGTCCATTTGCATTTAAGAAAAAGACTTTCATAACTTCAGCTGAAGAGATGGATTGAGAAGTCTCAGGAAAGGCAACAGGAGAAACCAGAGGTCCTGGAAGGTGCCTCAAATATGTAATCTAGAATGATTTCACATGAAAGGGGATAAAGAATGAAGAGGGTATTCAGTGACAGCACATAACATACAGGAGCACCAGTCTGACACTTCTTCTGCCCTTTCTGCTAATATGGAAACCAGAGGAATATTTAGTGAAATTGTAATGTCATGAAGGTAAGACAAATGACAGGAAACTCTCTCTGTGAATCATGAGCCCACAGCATGTAAGTCACTCCTGTGGTGATAACAAGACCAGGCACACAAAAAGATTTTAAAAAGGGTGGAATTGCTTTAGGGCCATCAATAACATTTAAAGCCATGCATGGGGAGGACTTGTTAACTGGTCTCTTATATCACTGGGGCATAAAAAGCTAACCTGCCGGGGTGAGTCAAGAATCCAATTTTTCACTTCGGTCTTTAGATAGTGTAATTGCAGTCAAGACTGCCTCTTGAAAGGGAATGGGGCAAGTTTCACTTCAAGATATAGACCTGGACACTGACGTTTAAAATACTGTTTCTGGAACTGAAAAAGAAGCACAAAGGCTGAGAGTTCAGCTTTCACTTGCATGGCTTTTCTTTTTAAACTTCATTATGGAGGGATTTGATCACCAACTGAGGGCATAGGCTTTTGTTGTTGTTGGTAGCAAACATTCAAATAATTATTTTTATTATCACTTTGTTATAACTCCTGGAGGCGAATATTCATTTGGTATGCCTCTTCTTTAATGTTATAAAAGAGTTAAGAAGATACAGTGAATAAACAGCTAACAGGCCTGACTTTATTGTAGAAAGAACCTTTGGGCCCTCCAAGTACACTTTTTATTCAGCATATTAAAAATTCCCCGGGGCTGGCCCCGTGGCCGAGTGGTTAAGTTCGCGCGCTCCGCTGCAGGCGGCCCAGTGTTTCGTCGGTTCGAATCCTGGGCGCGGACATGGCACTGCTCGTCAGACCACGCTGAGGCAGCGTCCCACATGCCACAACTAGAGGAACCCACAACGAAGAATACACAACTATGTACCGGGGGGCTTTGGGGAGAAAAAGGAAAAAATAAAATCTTAAAAAAAAGAATTCCCCATTCTTGACTTTCCTCTCTAGTGCCTGGGTCAGTGTCTTCTGATTCTTCTCTTGAATTTCCTAGAAATGGAAATTAAGAAACAAGTATAGTCATGGGTCATTGACCTGTCAACTTTGTGGACTCTCTAGGGCCCAGGTGAATGAGAAACTTCTAGATAAGAATAAAAGCAATAGCACCAAAGGCGGTGCTTTTTGAATAATTGTCCTTATAATGGTCTGCAGACTGGTTGTGGCTGGCAACACTGTCATCTAATAGTGGTATACTTTATAAATAAAAATATTGCCTTTACATGATGATTTTCTCTCTGCATGTTGGTATTTCAACCAAAAGTCATTAAGGTATTAAGAAAATGTCACATCAAGATAAATGTCAGTTTTTCAAATAAAAAGTATAAGCATGATATGGAGAGTTTCCTCATAGTTACTTGCAAAACTGACCTTTTCTTAAGAAACACTACCTTCTTTGAATTTTGATACCGTCTTTGGCTGCTGTGCTGACCAGCTGGTGCTGACCTAGGCAGTGTACACGCTCTACCAAGGCAGAAACTAGTTTGGGCTCCATTTAAATCATTTTTAATGGAACAAAAGCATCACATGACACACACTAATATGTAATAAATGCGGCTGTCAAGACTATTTGTATTGATGGCATAGTCCCCTTCATTGCTTCTACTAATATATTCTTTTAAGAATGCTTGTTTTCTAACAGAATTATTCTTATTAAATAACCCTTTGACATCATATTGCTTTAGAGCGATAGACAGTAAAAAACTTCAGCCCTTTCAATAACATTACGTATTTATAATAGGGATGGTATTGAGTATCTATTACTCTTCTTGACTTTTGAAAGTCCTATGTGTGGACGTCGTTAGTGACATTATCAATTTCCCAATTTGAAGGGCACATGATAAGATTGCATTTCTTGGCCCCTTATGCTTGGGTCAGGCCATACTCTGGTTTTGGCTGAGGAGAAGGGAAAAATGCTGACATATGTCACCCTCCAGAGATCTCACTCCCCTTGCATGGTTGTTAGTGCCAAAAGAAGCATTTTCCTTCTGAATAAATATAACTTTCTGTTGCATGAATACTTCAAATTATGTAAGTGCTCTTATTTCTGACTATGTTTTGATTGCTAAGGAGGTTAGGGTCAAAATTGTGGGTTCTCTCTTAGCGATTAGTCAGAACATAAGATATGTATTCTACACATGCTGTCATTCAGCTTTGTGTGTGGGTTTTTTTTTTTTTTTTTTACCTAATATTCCCCTTTGTACCATCTCCTTTCCTCATTTAAAAAGACTTAGTACATTGTTTTAAATGCATTTTGCTAGGTTTCTTCAATTCTTTGTACAACAAAGATACAATGAATAAATAAGTAATTATGGTTGGGAGAAACAATAATTTTCTCCCATAAAGAGAAGTGAACTATTCAGATCTGATGTAGCTGGGTTGGGTTAGAGTAATAAAAACGTCCTCTCAACAAGACACAATTCATAGTTAACCATACACCTATGTCCCTGCAGAATCAATTGTAAGAACTGAAAAGAGACTGTGATGGTTAATTTCATGTGTCAACTTGACTGAGCCAAGGGGTGCTCAGGTTAGACATAATTTCCAGGCATGTCTGTAAAGGTGTTTCAGAATCACAATCAGTGAACTCAGTAAAGCAGAGGGCCCTCCTCAATGTGGAAGGTATTATCTAATCCACTGAGGGGCTGAATAGAACAAAATGGCAGAGGAAGGAGGAATTCACCCCTTTATCTTCCTGCCTGACTGGCTGATCTGTACATCAGTCTTCTCCCGCCCTTGAACTGAGACTTTCACCATCATTTCTCCCGGTTCTCAGGCCTTTGGACTCGGACTGGACCTAAACCACCAGCTTTCCTGGGTCTCCAGCTTGCAGATGGCAAGAAGAACTCAGCCTCCACAGTCACGTAAACCAATTCCTCATAATGAATCTCTTCGCATATATATATCCTAGTGGTTCTGTTTCTCTGGAGAACCCTGCCTAATACCGAGAATAATACAAAAAGACTAAAATCCCTGCATAATTATGACTTTCCATTTTCTCTAGATAACATAATCCTTAAACCAGCCAGAGGAAGTGTGTTTGATACCTATTTGAAGGCTTTCTCTATGTTGTGCTATTATGGAAATGCAACATGAACATTCTGTTATTTCAGTGGCTAGAAAATAATTAGTTTTCATTTCTTTGTAGTTAAAATGAATCATCAGAAGGTAGAATAAAACTCATTGGCATTGACTCTTGAAAGAACAATTCTAATGGCCCCACTGTTATCAGTATACTCTGGGATACATTATTACTCATTAACAATGGTGGCCCCACCTCGGCTCAGCTCTCTCTGGAGATTTTGCCATAGAACGCTCACAACCTTCTTCACAGTAGCATCGACTCTCCTCAGTCTAGCCCTGTTGTCCTTGGCAAAGATTATCTCTTAGATTTAGGTGGGTGAAGTTATCACATATCACATGCAGACTGAGCAGCACAAAGACCATATTTTAGTTTGTCTTAAGAGCCCCCATTCAAGTCTAGATGAAGACGACCAAGATAGCTTGTGGGGTCTAATTCTTGTGATTGGTGACAGAGTTGGCCTATAAGATAACTGGAACGTCTCTGGGTAAAAGTCTTCCAATAACACGCCCTGGTGTCTTAAGAAGCCTGCGCCATATTTCAACCTGCTCATTTTCCAGAAGGCAATGCAGTGCTATGGAGAAGCAACAAAAAATTCTCCACAAATTCTCAGCATCCATTGCTAAAGGCAATCCATGTGTCACAAATAATTGGCGTAATGCTGCTATCATAGTAGCAAAAACTTAAAATGGAACCTGGAGTACTCCTAAGAGATTTTGAGGTATCTTATAATATTTATAAGGGTTTTTATGACTACTTCTTTCCGTTGAAAAATAGGTGTCTTAGGAGTTTATATTGACTAACCTGAAGAATATTGCTCCTTTTATAGCCTTCTCAATATCGGGATAAATTCTAAACCATCAGACCTGATTTCCACTCGATAATTTCAAGTGAACAACTTCCAAATGTGTGACATGCAATGTGGCTAAAATAAGGGTTTTATCTCAAGATAGAAATAAGTTATTTCAGGATAGGAATAATCTTCAGGAAACCAGGTGAATGATATCAAGTCTCAGAGCAGCAATTTTAAGAAGAAATTTCGATCTCTAGGGTGTAGCTCTTTCTCAACTGCCAACTGTGGTCCCTTAGGCTGCATCTACACTATCCTCTGAGCAGGATGCACATTTAGTAACACAATTTTTAATCTCGGTCATCAGTAGAACAAGTTAGGTATAAGCAGGCCTTTAGATCAGTCTTTATTGTTATAAAAAAAAAAAAAGAGAGACATTCATGCCACATGGAATGATTACAACTTACATCTACAAAAGTAACAGTGGAATGTAGAAAATAGCATTGGATCCCAGAATACCTTGACGTATAGAAAATACCGGTATCCTTATGGAGTAGGCCTACTAGAAATGTCCATATCCTAATTTCCAGAGTCTATTAATATGTTACTTTACATGGAAAAAGGAACTTTGCAGATGTGATTAAGTTAAGGATCTTAATTTATGGGAAGATTACCCCGGGGTATTACTCTGGATTATCCAGGTGGGTCTAATGTGAACACAAAGATCCTCATAAGATGGAAGCAGAAGAGTCAGAAGGTGGAAAAGATGAGGTGAAGATGGAAACAGAAGGGAGAAAAGACAATGTGATCCGGGGCTACACACCAAGGAATGAGGACAGCTCCTAGCAGCTGTTAAAATGCAAGGAACTGGATGCTCCCCTGAAGCCTTGACAAGGAATGCAGCCCTGTCAACACCTTGATTTTAGACTTCTGACCTCCAGAACCGTAAGAGAATAAATCTGTATTTTTTTTTTTTTTTGAGGAAGATTAACCCTGAGAAAACTGCTGCCAAACCTCCTCTTTTTGCTGAGGAAGGCTGGCCCTGAGCTAACATCCATGCCCATCTTCCTCTACTTTATATGTGGGACGCCTTCCACAGCATGGCGTGCCAAGCGGTGCCATGTCCACACCTGGGATCCAGGTCTGTGAACCCCGGGCCGCTGAGAAGCAGAACGTGTGATCTTAACTGCTGCACTACCGGGCTGGCCCCTAAATCTGTATTGCTTTAAACCACTATCTTATGATAATTAGTTACAGCAGCAAAGGAAACCAATACACCTCATTTGCTCATCTTTCCATGATTAAGGCACATGAGACTGTACAACTTTGATATTAATATCAGGTACATGTATCAAGAGCAAAATGACTTGTTTGAAGTGAAAAACTTTATACATTTCTCTGTGCCCCTCCATTCACATACACATACTAACCACGTGCATACAAGCTACCCACAAAGGAAGTTCAGGGTTTTTCCTTCCATTGGGCTGTGGTGTTACACCATTTACAAACCCAGGCCACTTTCCTCCTACCTCCAAGTGAAATTCAAAGAACAGCAAAGGATATTCCATAAAGTGTTGGTGAATGAAACAGCTGTTTTATTTGGGAGTGTCTTTCAGTCTTAATCCCTTTATAGGCTTCTCTCTCCAGAGGTATGGTCAGAAGGAGAAGGGAAGCTGATGCTAATAGATATTAATAAATGGAGTGGAAGCCAATGAGGTTTAGTTTAGCTTCAGAAGATAATCCCACCAGAAGAGCCAGATTGCATCACCGGGTGCACAAGAAGAGATTGTGCTCTTTCAGGAATACAGACTGCAGACAACAGAGCAGGAAGAAGAGATTTCCCCTGCAAAACAAAATAGGCCACCTGGAAAATAGGAGAGTGGAGCTTTTGGAGGATTACATGAACCTAAAGAATAAACTCTGCAACATCTGGGGAAAATTGGTGGAAGGACGACGTGTCAGAAAGTGGAAGAAAAGTTTTAACAGCAAAGTACTGAACAGGTCCAGAAGCTGGAAAGTTAACAAAGAATACATTGTACTCTTTTTTGCAATAAGCTTCTTTCATAATGGTGGTAATAAAAACTATACCTCAAATTTACTTGAAGGTAGCATTTTGAGAGAGAGATGGGCATGCAGCCATTAAATGGCGGTCTTGCTGGTCTCATAAAATATCTATAGCCTAGTAAAGTCATCATGAATCTGGGTCCTGTTTCTCAGCTTTTTTGGCTTTTTGGATGACTAAATTTTGTCAATTTATCTGATAACTATCAGGCTTAGAGAATAATTATTTACATCAGTGTTTCTCAGTGCATTAGAATCTCTAAAGAACTTTTAAAAAATACCAATGCCTGTATCCCATTTCTAAATATTCTGATTTATTTGGTCTGGGATATGTTCTAGGCATTGGTATCCGATAAAAGCTCTCCAGGTGATTTCCATGAAGCCAGAGCTAAGAACCACTGATTTACGTTAATCGAACTCATATTGTTATGCCATAGCAATAATGGTCATAGCTACTATTTGCTGAGTACTACAACATGTCCATTGCTGTAATAAGTTCTTTATATACTATTGGGGAGGAAGTATTATCCTCAATGGATAGATCTGAAAGATGGAGCATAGTTATAGTATTTGAACCCAGGTTTGATTTGAGTCCTGGGCTGTTTGTGCTATATTAATTTACCAATTGATAATAGGAGGTGTATGTGGCAGGAAAGTCAATAATTTGCACAAAGTCCTTCTGGACTGTGAGAAACCAAATAAAAGCATATGGTTGTTTGGTGAGAGCAAAGTTAGAACCATGGGAGTTGTGGCTTTATCTTAAGAATGAATCCAGTAAGCTGAGAAAGTTTGCGAAGTTGCCCATCTCTTTTCGAGTGAGCCTCCTGTCCAGATTGCTGGACCCAGCTGTAAAATGTTGTGCTTTGGATGATCTTGCAGGTACCACGTCTTCCTCTTTTTGCCAGGAATTCAGACCCACATTGCTCTTCTATTATAATGTCTCTTTAGATGTGAAAATTAATTAGATCCTGATTTTACATTCCTTTGGTGATGTTTGCAAAGAACTGTAATCTCCTGAATGGATTTACCTTTCATCAAGAAAGGAGCGTTTGTCAAAAAATTGTAACAGATTTTGTTTTTTGTTAAACTTTTTAGTAGATATAGTAATAGATATTTTTGTGTACTAAATGTTACAATGGCAGCAGGCACAATGTGGAGAGGGTTTTGCATGGCATGCTAAACAATGTGTCCTTTATACTGAAGACAATGAGAGGGTGAAGGGAAGGGCTCAGAAATTTCAAACATGAGAGTGATAGGTCAGATATTTTATTTAGAAAGAACAGTTTTTGAGGCTACATGGAGGCTGGATGGGGAGGAGGGGGGAGGGGACTTGTGGCAGAGAGATCAACGGTGCTAATACAGAAGGAAGATGATGAGAGAGTGGAGAAAAGAAGGCTGAATCTGAAACATATTCAGAAGGTAGAATCTACGTTTGGTAACTAATAAATCAGAAAGGTGAGGGAGAGTCAAGTGGATTCTTAGGTTTCTGGCTTGGGTCAGTGGATGGTATTTCTAGGCACCAAGACAGGCACAGGAGGAGAAACTGGTTGGTTGGAAAAAGATGAGGAAGAAGATGTAATGTTTTGAGTTTGGCATGGAGGTTTAACGACATTGGCAAAATCTTCATAAGGTAGAGAGACTTGGTAAGTTGAGCTGACAGGAGACTTGGGAACCACTGCTGAGATACAGTGTGATATAGTAGGAGGTGATGTAGTGATAGTTGAGATTGGGAAGCACTGTATCACTCTTGTAGTTTTGTCTAGACATAATACCACTAGTAATATTGATGATGATGATCTCTAACATGTTGAATATTTCATGCATCAGTGGTGGGCTTAATTACTTATAGGCGTTGTCATATTTAACTTTTCTCAAAGTGAAGTATGAACTATGACATTTCCAATTTACAGATGTAGAAAATAACAAATCACTGGGTCCTCCACTATATCACCTTATTCAAAACATTGGAGTTTTTTGTGATGTTTTATTTCCCCTTTACTCTGGTACAGTCTTTAGCACATAGAAAACATCCAACACATGTTAACTGAATAAATGATGAAATTTACATCTTACAGGGTTACCCTCATAATAGAAAGGATTTGGCCAACAGTCATGGGGAAAGTAGAGTGGAGGGATCTTTTTGGTAAAATCTTGCATTTATGAAGGGTTGAAGAAGCAGATGTGGTTAACATGGAGAAGTGATTTTTTAACCTACTTCAGTCTTCAGGCTTCTTTAGGGAATCTGGTAGAAGCCAGGGATCCTCTCCCCTGAAAAAGGGATACTGGGGGGCATGAAGATACCCCAAATTTTGAATAAAGCTGAAGTTCACTGATCCTGCTAGAGGTTTATGACATGCTTTGCTATACACATGTTCAAGTTCTTTCATGACTTCTAAGTTACCTCCACTTCTGTTGCAAGGATGATTTCTCTTACCGCCTATTACAGCCAAATTTTGTTGTAGCTAGAAGTAAGCATTAGAGCATTTCTGAGGAATACACGTGATTTTTATTACCTCCTAATTCAGATTGAAACAAATCTAAGTCATTTTCCAAATCTGCTCTTTGGAGGTTTTTTAAAATCTACAAATGATCATCCCGTATACTAAAAATATGGACAAATTGCAAATCCCTTTAGTAAATTGTTGGTTATCCACAGAGGTCAATTAATTCTTGTGTATCTTTAATAACATACTCATATCCATGAACTGCTTCTTACCACCCAAACCAACTATGTGCTCAGGAAATGTAAATAGATTTTAATATTAGACTGAGAGAAACATAATCAGAATGAGAATGTGCTGCCAAAATAATTATATAATAGACTACAAATTATCATCCAGTTAGTATAAATTGAGATTTATCATTATTACGCTGTCAGAATTTATCCTAAGTAATGAACTTATCATCAATTAACTGTCGCAAAGACTACTAAACGACTCTAGGAACTTTAAAAGAGAATGAACTGCTTAATTAGTTCCCCATTTCTTTGAGAGTCTACTAAGTACAAGGCAATGTGCCAGTTCTTTGTGTCTAGACACTAGTAAGAGGATTCTTGATCATTTGGGGGCACGGAAGCTCAGAGCTGAAGGGAACCTCAGCAACATTAGAATCCAACAATCCTACTTTACCGATGAGGTAACCGGGTTGAAGAAGAGTCAACAGACTTGCTCAAAGTGGCATATTGAGAAGGTCCAAGCAACTCAGGTCATAGACACGTTAGACCCTGGTTTGAAATTCCAGCCTTGCCATTGAGTGCATGACCTTGGAACTTTATTTTTCTCCTTTACAAAGATGAGATAATTTGAGAGGATAAAAAAAATCTCATTTCGGTCAAATGCATAGCACATTCTGGCACACAGTGAGTACTCAATAAATGGTAATTATTTCATTCTTTTAGGGGAAGAGCAAAATTTGACACTGGATCTCCCAACTTTCAGTGTAAGCGGTAGTCACTGTCCCTTACTGCTTTAGAAATGAGCTTCATAGTCTCCAACCAGTTTGTAGGCATTGGATAGCTATGCTCTTGTCTTTTTGTCTGAAGGGGGCAGAGATTTAGGTTTTTTATTCTTGTTTTCACCGTTGTATCTTCATCATCTTCGATCAGTGCTCAACAAATGTGTGTGGAATGAAAAAATGAATTTCTCTCCTGTGTCCCTACCACATCCTCTGCTCGGCTTCAATACAATCAGCATTCCTTGAGGACTTGTGTAAACTAGAAATGATTGGATGTTTGAGAATAAAATGGAACGATTCCATTCAAGAAGTGCAAAACTTAACGAGAATGTATTCCAGGTGACATTACTAGGAGAAGCAGTTGACGTCTTGGGATACACAACATTAGCAGAACAGGATACTTTCTCTTCCTATTAAATCCTGAGATAAGATGCAAATTCCAGCCAGCCACTTGCTGGCTCTGTGACCTTGGGCAAGTTACAAAATCTTTCTGAGCTCTTTCAGTTTCTTGGAAACAGAATATTCTCATAAAAATGGACTGATTGATGCCATCACCTACTTAGCACGTGACTGGCACACAGTAAGTCTTCAGTAAATAGTAGCGCCTAAAGTCTTTGGCCTATTTTATGTGTTTATGACTAGAAATGATGGACTTGAGGATCTGACTTAGTAGGTGCAGGTTCCAAACACAGTTTTGCAACCTCTTTGCATGTCGCAGCTGTACTGCTCAACTTGGTGTTTTCTGTCCTGAAAGTTGAAGACTGAGAGTGCTTCTGTCCTGTGGAAATATGAAATGAAACCCATCTAACCGTCTCTGTTTGCCCCAGTCACCGCTGGTAGGCACAACTTATATGAGGAAACAATCGATGCACAAAATTATTTAATTAATCAGCATTGCCATAGCACTTCCCTGGAAGAAGGAAGCCAGGCGTTAAAAACACATTTTTTCCCTGGCCTTGTTTTTATGTTAATTGAAAGAAAAGAAAAAAATAAGAATGCACAAATGTTGACAGGAGAAAACGCAATATAATTCGACAAAATATTTTGGTACTAAAACGTTTCCTGGAGACTAATGGCTCAATTATAGCTTAATACTCATTGCCAAAAGTGTTGTGAGGGGAAAGAAAAAATCTCTCCTCTGATGTACTTGTTCATGTAAACAAGGGAGCAGGTTCCCTGTGTCAGAAACAGTGTGTTCCCACTCACCCACTGGCTGCTCTCCAGCTCAGGGAATTGGCCCAGCCCTGAGGCAGCTTCCCTGCTGGATAGAGCACCACACCGTCCCTCCCTCCCCATCAGAGAACCATTAGGATGCCAGGCTACTGTGCTTGAAATAGGGACTTGTGTTCTCAATTCTATTACAGGATTTGAAAGTGACTATGCAGTTCTCCAAAGAGGCCAATTTATTTTCAGGTAGTGGAATCGTAGGCTAAAATGCATTACAGTTCTTAATAATGTAGGATTTCAGGGGTTGAATGAAACCTTCCTTTTGAGGAAACTGAGGCACAGAGGAGCAACTTATTCAAATGTGCTTGGTGGAGTTGAGAGTACGGAGGGGAGGGGGAAGGAAGGTGATTTTGGAGATTACTTATTAAGAGCTCCTAGCACATTTCTTGGATCACTCATTCATCCATTTCATGAATTCATTCAACAGAGCTCTACTGAGTACTCACTATGTGTCAAGCAATCCAGTAGGTTCTGGGGATTTAGGAGACGCAGACAAAGAAGGCTTCTGTACTCTTGGAGCTCACAGTATACTAGGGGATATGGATAACAAGAGAAGGTCCTTAATTAATTATAGATTTTTATCTGGGTTACAGAACAACCAAGTAGACTGCAAGGTCATAGGGAATCAAGAGACAAGTGTGAAGGATTAGGTGAGGCCAACTTTGGGAAGAAACGTTGCAGGTGTTGGCAACTTTAAGTGCAAAGATGGTGAAGTGGGAGAAGGAGGGCATGTTATGTGACAAGGTAGAGTGCCTCTGAAACAGAGTATCAGAGGCCCAGGCTGGCAAGGAGGCTGGAGAGAGAGGCAAGGTCAGTTCACATAGGCCACAGATTTTGGCAGTAAGAGCATGCTCAGTATGTGGTAGATGAAATTATTACTAACTTTGAGCTTCAATGTTCATTTGCAAAAGAGGGATCATACCAATTATATCGAGGGTTATTGTATCAAGTAAAGAAGATGGTTGCTTATCACCCACCATGGCACTAGGCCCTTGATAGTAGTTCCACCTGGAGTTATTTCTACCCTGTGACTCTTCTTTAAATTCATCTCCCAGAAGCCACTGAGTGTGAATAATCACATTCAAAAGGAGCAAGTGAGGGTGCAAGTAGGGTGGGCAGTGAAGAGTCAGGTGGATGATGGGACTTGGGGGAAATGGGTCAGGCAGGGGCTGGGACCTGGGGTTTTCACATTGAAGGCAAATTAAGTAAGGATCAGCATCCTCAAAAAGCAGAGGATGCTTGCTGGGAGGCGGTGGGTGGACAGGGAGAGAAAAGGACACCAAGTGACCTGATGGGTCCCATGCGCATTTATGATCCCATGTGCTGCTGATTGTTGGGGCCACTTTTAAATGGCAGAACTTCATGAAAGCAGTTTGTTCATATGAAAGCCCTGCTCTTCTGTAGCCTAATCGAGTCTTGACATTTGAATTTCTAACTAATTTTTGGGAAATAACTTTTCAGATTCTCATCATATAGTACTTGTTCAATATGAATAGAAATAATTACTTCGCTAGAGTGATTAGCATGCCCAAGAATAACTATAGACTTTTTCCCAATTTTTACTTTTAGATAAATGTCAAATATCTTCTTTAAAGTGCATTTGATTTCTTTTTTCTTAAGAATCATTAAAAAGTGGTAAAACACGATGAGTTGCAGAGAAGTACAGGAAAATAATGGAAATATGCATGAGAAGAAAGCCAAGTTGACCTGGCAGAGAAAATTTTCTCAGCAGTGATTTTATTTTATTGTTTTGAGGAAGATTAGCCCTGATCTAACATGCACTGCCAATCTTCCTCTTTTTGCTGAGGAAGATTGGCCCTGAGCTAACATCCATGCCCATCTTCCTGTATTTTATATGTGGGATGCTTGCCACAGAATGGCTTGATAAGCAGTGCGTAGGTCTGTGCCTGGGATCTGAACTGGCGAACCCCAGGCTGCTGAAGCTGAAGGTGCGAACTTAACTGCTAGGCCATCAGCCAGCACCTCAGCAGTCACAAAGGAAGTCAAAGTTATTCATACTAATTTCTTCCAAAGGAGACCAGCAGCAAGTGCTTGTGTTTTCCCCAGAAGTTTCTGGAAGCCTACTTTAGAATGGAATTGTTATCCATTCAGAATGGGGGCCCTTCAAGGTAAAGTGGGCACACAGGCTCTAAGATCAGGTGGGTCTGGAGACCATATGGGAGCCTGGCTATGCAAAGAGTGACCTTGTATGGACACTTAACCCATCTGAGCTTCAGTTTTCTCAACTGTGAAGTGAGAATACCAAATTTACCTCAGGGGTTGGTTGAGATCGCATGAGACAATATACAGGATGCCAGGTGCCAGTGGTGGCACATGAGTAAAAGAGATAGCTCTTTCCTTCCTTTCTTTCCCTCTGATAGAAAAAGATTGGTTAAGTGGTGACTGGAATCAGGACCCTGAACCCTCAGCATTCCTAGAGAAGCACTCAGTAGATGGCAGTGGGAAGATTTCTCTTTGTTTCCACAGATTGTTGCCCAGGGCTAATGCAACAAGTCAAACTGGATCACACAGAGTATTGTGCCTCATTTTGTATTTATTTATTTTTTTGAGTAAGATTAGCCCTGAGCTAACATCTGCCACCAATCCTCCTCTTTTTGCTGAGGAAGATTGGCCCTGAGTTAACATCCGTGCCCATCTTCCTCTATTTTATATGTGGGATGCCGCCCACAGCATGGCTTGACAAGCAGTGCGTAGGTCTGCACCCAGGATCTGAACCGGGGAACCCCGGGCTGCCGAAGCAGACTGTGCAACCTTAACAACTGTGCCACTGGGCCAGCCCCATATCGGACTTCATTTTGCCGAGAATAGAAAGTCCAGAAGTCTTCAGTATCACTTTTCAAACCATAACAGCCTCTTGGAGGTCCCTTAAGCCAACCTGGGTCCTCTACTGCAATTGCAAAAAGTGCGATTGTACTTTCCCAAGCAGTAAAGTAGGGCTCCCACGCTGGAACCTTGACAAAGGTTTTCCTCCCTCCCCAATATTTGCAGATCATTAGTCTAGAACAAAAAATGGACGAACGTTCTCTTTAGTCGCTTCCCCTAAGCTTCACAGCCAATCTTACCACTCACGTGATTAGGAAAGTAAACAAGATAAACATGTGAAGAGAGAGAACGGAGAAAAAAGTAAGTCCATAGTTATTGCAAAGCTGGACTGATTTCCCTGCTTCCTGCCCCCTTCAGACATTTCTTGAGAGGGCTTCTCTTAGAGGGGTTTTTAGTTTGTTTTTTCAAAAATTGTCATTCGAATGTTGTAATCTCTATGCTACCAAGAAAGAGTCACTTTAATTCCATGTATCACAATGGAGGGGAAAAATTTAACAGATCTTTCCTATGCCCACCATGCATTTCTTTCGCCTATTCTAAGCCTGCCCTTTGGGAGAGATGTGGCCCGTTATGGGAGCCAAATGGGTATCTAACCAAGAGAAGTCTCATCAGCAGATCATCCTCTTAAATGTGGCGGAAGTCCCCAGCCTCTGTCATAGCAGGTTGTTGGGAAGGGGGGCTTCTTTGCATTTTGCGGGCTACACATAAAACCTGGATGTTTTTCTCACTCTGGTCCACACTCCATTATACACTTTAATGAACTGTATTAAAGTTCTCGAATGAAGCCTTAAGATAGAGGGTTGCTGATTGTATTTATTTACCCTTAAAGCTCTTTAGTTGCTGATATCGCTGCAACATGATTGCTTTCTTTAGTGACAGATAATTATAATATCTAAAGATTTGTTAATGCAACTGTAGGCTAGAAGTAAGTAACAGATGCTCTCCGCCTAACTTGAGAAGCGACATTCTATAGTGCAGAAAGCACTGGATGGGATAAAGGAGGCTGAGTGCCAGTTCCTGGCTGTGTGACTCTGGGAAAGTTACTTCATCTCCTATAAAGTGATAGGATTAGCCTTGATAATGTCTAGGATTGTTTCCAACTGCTACTTTAGATATGTTCTATGATACTATTAAATAGAATTTTTAGAGTAACCATCCAGGAGATCATAGAGACATCCAGTCTACTTGCCTGATTGTCTCCTGTCAGTGCAGTTAAAAACTTAACTCTGAAGTCAGTGGCTTCAGAAAGATGCCTTCAAGTATGGGATACAGCACTGGAAAGTCAGGTTGGATGACTGCTATAAGAGGGCTCTTCCAAGGGATTCACAAATCCACAGTCCTGCATGTGTGTGGAGAGATTGGTCTACTTATGAAATTAGTGCCCATTACCAGTCAACTGCACAGCACTCTCCAGACCTTTAAAACTAGGGAGTGCAATGACAGCTTGTGCCATTTCAGATAAGAACATTGCCTTATGCCATAGTAACCACTTAAGTTAAATCCAAAGAGAAACCCATTAGGCCACATAAATATAACCTGGCTATTTTTACTTATTTCCCCCCAAATTCTATCCCCTGATCTTTTATTAATGCTTCTATTTTAAACATCTGGTTAGCCTTTCCCATTGTCTTTGTGCCGGGATTTCGCAACCTCATACTATTGGCATTTTAGGCTACATAGCTCATTGTTGTGGGGGATGCCCTGTGCATCGAAGGATGTTTAGCAGCATCCTTTACCACTTGCCAGTAGAGTGCCACTGTCCCCAATATGACAACCATAAATGTCACCAGACAGTGCCAAAAATTCCTGAGGGGGCAAAATCACTCTGAGTCAAGAACCGCTAGTTTATGCTTTATTTTTTTAATTCTGATTTTCCTTTGCTGGGCATAAGACCAGTGCTATATCTTGAAGTGCTCAGAAATTATTACTCTGTTGTCGCTATTATTCTTCTTAACATTACTAACAGCTTTCATTTATATAAGATTTCACAATTTATCAAGTGTTTCCTCCTCCATCATCTGTGGAGATTAATGCATGGCGGCTCATTGTCTACAACAAATTAGGAGAACCATCTTTTGTGTGACTGTCTCTGTGTTCCCTCCTCACTATGCTTGGAATCCTGCATGTTTGATGAAAGAGGTCTTGCCATGAGGAAGATGTATTTAGGACAAGTCAGGCATTGTGTAAATGAAATCCAGCTCAGCCTTTTCAGTAGACATAAAGGAAGAGATGCTTAATCACCTTGAAATGACACCCTTCTCTCAACCTCTGCTGGCCGGATCTACATACCTCCCAGGTGGTACACAGGACCACACATCTACAACTACGTATTGACGGGTGGCTTCATTGAAATCCCTGAGCCCTTTGGCTCTTTAAAAGAATTCTGAAAAACTTCAATCTTCAGCCTAAACTGGACTGCTACAATTTTATCCTGCTGCACTAAGGGAAACCAGATGGCATTTTTGAGAAAGAGAAATGAACATTTCCCCCACACTTCCGCCTCCTCCCTGCCGTCTTACCTGCTTAAGGATTTCAGCGGCTGTTTCATGTGAACAATCAAATATCACATAGAACTCCTTGCCCTTCTTCATCTCCTTGAGTAAAGGCTTGGCATCTTTATTCCCAGAGGGCAGCTGGCGGATTTTGATTTTAATGTTATATCTGGAGGGAGCTTTGATGAGCTCTTGTAGACGAATTAGACCTAGAAAATGACATCCAATCATGCAACAAACTGTTCTGTAGAAAAAGTATTTGTTTATTGCCATTTACAGTCAAATTCATATCACTCTCAAAATGTATCAAGAGGCCACCTACCTAAAGTTTACACTATTGACTTCTCATTTATCATTCCTCTTTCAGTGGTAGATTAGACTGTATTTTCCTCGTGTGGGTATGTGTGGCTTGGAAGCACAATTTTCCCAAGTGTATTTTGAATTTATTTAGAATGCAATTGTCCTCTCCAGCTTTCAGCCAACACCTTAAATCTTTAACAAATCAAGTCTGTAACTGTAAAATGTTTGCAAACAAAAAGTTGCTTGAAGTTTCCAAAGGTGCTACATGAAATGGATAAGACCTGCTCACTTAAAAAAAACAATGGAATACTAGAATTTCTTGGGGCTGTAAACCTTTGTAAGCCTTTCATCAAGTATTTATATATAACATACTGTTTACCAGCTAATTGGTTGGGCTGCTATAAATAATCTTCCAGTTCCTGCCATACAAACTATTTACAAATGACTCATTATATTCTCTTCAATATAATTCCACGTAGACTTGGAAAATGTTTCTTGATAAAGAAAAAAGACCATAAGATTTTTAGATATGATAAAAAAAGCAGAAACAAAATGCTTTAAAAATCTACCATTGATAATTGCAGGAAAGTATATCCAGCCAACTAACTTGATGGAGAATGTTTGATTTATCACAGATATGAATCTACTGAGCTGCACTGTTTTTTGACAGAAGTGCTCTGCTAGGGCAAGACAAACAGCTGTATAAAACCTTTCTCTTATTTCCCCAAATGTTAACTGATGCTTGCTACACTGTGTGATGTTGGTTCTCTCTCAAGGACTCCCATTGCATTGGAAAATTGACTTTTACTTTTTTTATTACACACTTCTGTGCCTTCAGGATTTGTCAGCTCCAAAAAGTCAATAGGAAATATTAAGCTTTATCAGCATTCAGATGGAAATTGTGGTATGGACTGTGCAAGATAGAGCATGGATGCCAGCTACCTCTGGAGTTGATGCATTTCTTTCATTGTCTCGTTTTATTTAGTTATTTTTTTCCCCCAGAAGCTACATTTTTGTGACTCAAATGTTACAAGTTTCCTCCAAAACCATGCTGATGTACAGTAAATTTGTCATTAAGTTACTCTTCAGAGTCAAATGGATGGGGCAATGAGAGGAGGAGTGGTAGGAACAAATCAAGATTTAGCCCTCGTTATCCATTTTTATTTTTTTACATAAAAATGGAAAGTGTGAGAATGATAGCCTTCCTGGGCTCTTGCTTGCTTTCAAATCAATCAACCTGATGGAAATCTCTCAAGTACCAATAATGAACCACTTGTCCTCTTACTTCCAGAATCTGTTGTCCTGAGCCATGATGAGTAATAAAAATGGAAGAAAATGGAGCACAGGACATCCATATTTGTTATTTGTTATATTTGTTAATCCTCACAATAATCCTATGAAGCAAGCATTATTATCTTCATCATTTCAAATAGGGAAACCAAGGCTCAGTGTAATTAAATAACTTAGAGCAACAAAGATGGTTCGGAGGAGCCACGGATTCAGATTGCTGTCTGTGAGCCCAGTGTTCGACCCTTCCACTTCACCATCCTGCCTTACAAATACAAATTGTTGGTGCTGAGGGAGTGTATGTAGCTTTGGGTTGTTTGATGAGATGAAGAAAAAATAGAAACAGGGACTCATTCGCTTTTCCTCTTTACCCCAGGTTGCTTGCCTCTCTCTTCTGTCTTTTCCTATTGCCCTCCTGCTTTGCAATCACATATAATTTTTTTTTCGCTTGAGCATGACCACAAAAGGAGATCCATGTGACCTTTAAATAAAACGGGAAAACCATTTTAAAAGCGCATTTCACATGAGCTGCAGTGAACTGCTCTTTCTTCTTTGCCGAATGGAATGTCAGTCTCGAAGTGCGTCTTCCTATCTTGATGACTCACACACACGTTTATGGCATTCAAAGTTGAATATGTTTTCTCACTTCATTCATTAATTTTTATGGGAAAACATTTTCTGGATGCTCATTTTATGCCAGGCCCCATGCTAAGTGCTGGGGGTACAACATGATAAGGTTCTCACAGCCCATAGGAGGATTTCATCTCATCAACTCTTATGATGTGGTTGGGGCATCAATTACTACTTAATTTTATCAATTATGAGCTGAGGTCTATGAAGCCTCGAGTAGCTTGCTCAAGGTCCTGTTGATGAGGATCAAGGCTGCCCCAGGGAGAAAAGCCCAAGGCATCCTGGCCTACATACTGATCTACATCATCCTCTGGGAAGCACAGGACATACTGACCTGATCCGACCTGATCTGATTCTTAGCCAAAGTTATAGGACCACCCACTCATCTGCACTGATACCATTTTAATGACTGTTTTACATAATCTTTCCTTTGTCTTGTAAAGAAATAATTCACATATCTATGCCTTATAAATTTAGCCCTACCCTCAACCCATGCTGCAACTCTTCACTGCCCATAGGTCCTGTCCCCAAGCTACTCCATGCTACTCTCTGAATAAAAAAGCACTACGGCCAGACCTTGCGAGTCCAAGAAATCTTTCTTTTGACTCCTCAGCTTGCCACGCCTGCATCAGTGTGACTATTAAGTGGCAGATCTATGGCTTAAAGCCAGGTCCACCTGCTGACTCTCAATCTAGGGCTCTTTTCACCAAATCAGTGGCCCCTCCTGACTTTTAGATTTCAGATCAACTGACTGAATAACTAAGTATAAATAAATAACTGCATAAATAAACAGAGAAAGAAACCCTTGGACCAGCATAAAGTTCAACCTTTATTTGACAAGTGAGGCCCTTAATAAACACACTTCCTCCTCCCCTCAAAGAAAGTGACTATGCATTTTCACAATTGTTTCATAAAAGAAAGTTATTTTAATGTCAATAGAGGAGAAAGAAGAACAACTCAGACCAGTTTCTAATTGGACTAAATTTATCTTTTGGAAAAACTCACTATTAAGCCCCTCATTTTCTCCTTTTTTCTACATACAGGTGAATCAGTCACTAGAAGGGAGAGGATCAGCAGATTTAGAGATTACAGACTCAAATTATGGGAAGAAGAATGAGCTGGTGAGTCTTACATTTCTCTTCCCAAAGCAATGGTTTGCTTAAAAAAAAAGCCCTCTTCCTTCAATAGCAAACATTGTAGAATTTACAATTTAAAAGGCTTTTTTAGTTCACAGGAGACAAAATTTCAAGACAGTTTTTCCTTTTATTTGCATTTTGCAGGAATCCGTCACTCATTTGCACTTCGTTGTAAAGAATAGCTAAAATTATTTGCTAAACAAATAATTCCAGGACTTCAGGGAATGGAAATTGTTTCAGACACACCTCCTAACTTTGCTAATGGTCCCCCTGGGTTTGGATGCTGGCCTGATGGAGTGACCCAGTGCTTCCAGGACTGGACTCCAGTTGCAGAGAATGGTAATGATACACACAAAGCTGCTAACGGTGAGTGATGGGTTTCTAGGCCTCCAAGTGGAGGCACTTTAAAAATAAAATGTAGATCAGGAGACAACCAAATAAACCCAGGACTCTTCAAAACTGCAATAAAACTGACCAGGACTCTTCAAATGTGTCTCATGAAACAGAGAGGAAGGCTGAACTGTTTTAAACCAAAGGAGATTAAAAGGACGTGACAACTACATGCAAAGAGTGATCCTGGATTCAAAAAAATGCTGTAAGGACAATTATTGGGACAATTATAATAACTGAAATATGGTGTATATATATAGAGAGAGAGAGGGAGTGTGTGTGTGTGTGTGTGAGAGTGTGTGTGTGTGTGTGTGTGTGTGTGTGAGATCAAGTCCTGTTTATTTTAGCAGCATAAACAGCAGAACCAGGAAGGAGTGCTGAGAAAAAGACAGCAGTCCCCCGACAGGGCCAGATCCAGCACAGGCTCTGTCTGTGTGCGTGATCAAGGCTGACCCAGCAGCCCCCATCAGCCTTTTCCTGGGAGGAGAGAGTATGAGGACAACATGGGCACAGAGGACCTCCATGAAGGTTGACTCTGGGTCCCTCTGGACCAGGTGAAAAAGGCCAGACGGCCCACAACATCCTTGGCCAAGAGCACTCCAAGCTGGCTGTCTGTGCCTGGGGCAAAGCCACACTCTGGAGGAGAAACCCTGGTGCCTTCTGGTCACTGGGAAGGCCCCAGTGTTTAAGAACAACCTGTACTGAGGTCTTCTGGCCAGCAAGCACCTGCTCCCCATGTCCTCGGACATCTCTGCAGAGCCCTTTCTTTTTACTATTATCATGTTTACATATGATAATAGTGTTGTATTAGTGTTAAGTTTCCTGTATTTGATAATTCAGTGTGGTTATAACAAAGAGGGTCCTAGTTCTTAGGAAATACACTCTAACGTGTTTAGGGGTAAAATGGTCATGATGTCTGTCGCTTAATTTCAAATGGTTCAACAACTACGGTTATTGTTGTTGTTATAGTTGTTTTCATATTGAGAGAATAATAGAGCACTAAAGCTCTATTGGCCAAATGACAGCAATGGCTGAATCTAGATGAAGGGCGTACAGGAGTTTCCTGTGTGTTTCTTGCAACTTTTCTCTAAGTTCAAATCTTTCTAAATAAAAAGACCAAACATGGAGATACAAGAGAATACCAGAAGAACCTTCTTCCTCCACTCCCATCCCCAAGAATGCAACTGGAAGCTACACTTTTGGTTTGAAAAGCGCTTTAGAGCAAGGAGCCTATTTATTTCACGGGAGCTCGACCAGGACTCCGAATATGGAGATAACTTTCAAATATGTTCAAATGGCCAGTTCTAAACACTTGCTACTCTTTGCACTCAGAGATGGCACAGAAAAATGCTGATTTGCATGCACATCGAGTAACTCTGGGAACAGGTGGAGCATATGGAGGAGAAAAAAAGAACCTGCTATTTCCAGTGAGTGTTTAAAATTTCCCATGCCTCCTCCTTAAGTAATAATAAACGTTGCTATTTACATTGCCCCTTTTTATGAAGTATGCTACATGCCTTATAAATAGCTCAATAAACCTCAGAATATACCTCCAGGATGGATAGGTGTCAGTGCTATTTTGCGGTAAGGAAAGCGAGGCACAGTGAGGTTGTTTGGAGCGGCCCCGAAAATGAGTCACAGATGCCAGGAATTGGAAGGGACCGTAAAGGTCAACCCCTACTGGAAGCATGAATCCCCTCTATATAAGCTGCTGCTGAACACCTCGTCTTTTGAGAAATTCTCTACCTCACATTGAAGCCCAAGCCATTTCTGGACAGCTTTGGTTATATTTAATGAGCATCAGTTCAAATGCAAAGTACCTCGGTCTTTCTTGAGTCTTAATCCAATTCCCTGTTCATTAAACCACGTCAGCGGGTTTGATGCCATAAAAATGATTGTAATAAACCACTGGGACCCAAAAATAAGATCGCACATTTTAAATGTTAATTTCTTCTTCATTTGAACTTAGAAACAGGCAAAATGGCATTTCACAAACTTATCGGTGTATTAATATACCCAAATCTAATAAGGTTCTTAAGGGAATCTATCTTCCCTCCAGAGGGGAGGAAAAATCAGAACTGAGAAATGAAAATGGGTAAGTGAGTGAGTTATCTGGGGAAATAGAGCACTTTCAAGTGCAGATTTCATAAATATGACTTTTCGAAAGTGCATCCAAAAAAAAAAAAAAAGCTAGAGGCTTCCCAAAAGAAAAATTGTGTCTCTTAATCGCAAAGGACCTCATAGAAGAGTCTAGTCAAAATGTTTGAGATTAACTCTGTTGTAGTTAGCGCCACCGGCATATTTTGGTCCTGAATTCTGGCTAATGTTAATAGTACTAAAAGTGATACACCTGGCGTGCAACATCTGAAGATGGGTTTCCTGGGCAGCCTTCTGAAAATATGAATAGGGTTCTGGTCAGGGGATTGCAGTGGGTGGATAAGAAGAGTAGAAAAGAGTGAGGCAGAGAAAAAAAGGAACTTTCATTGTGCAGCTATGTCAGATGGAATTGTGGGAGGGCATGTAGCAGAAGTGTTGGCTAGCACCAGTGGTCATGACAACACAGTGGGGTAAGTTGTGATTGCTGAGGTGAAAGGATTCCCTTATTCTTCTACTTGGCACTATGTACAGAATATTTTTCATTTTGACTTGGTCACCATTGCCAAAATGTCTAATTTTCTTCAAGTCTAATTTTCAGCCTCTGTCAAGATTCTTGGTTCTGGATAATGTATTCTTTCTGTATTCTACAGGAAAACGGAGGGAAACAAAATAGATCCATCAAGTCCAAGTCGCTATTTAAATCCGGTCATAAGAACAGCTATTTCACTTATTTACAGGGTGGATGAGCATATTAAATGAGTTAATTATATAAAGTATTTAGAACAGGGTGTGGCATATAGTCAGCACTCAAGAATTGAGTTACTATTGGGATTTTTATGGTTATCATTTCTTTTGTGTTTTCTTCTTTAATGTTTCTTTCCATCACTGATATTTTTATGTATGTTAATCTTATGTCAAATTAACTCTCATGCAAAGCTTTGAGACTATGGTTTAGTGACAGTTAATAGCTCTTTATTGTGGCCTGCAGTTTAGAAATCTCATGGCTCTAACGTGTTGAGATAAACGACTTAAGGCAACCACGGTTCAAAAAACAACCTCTTAAAGGCTATGTGTTGTGAACTCAGGGCTAGAGGCATCTGGCTGGAACTCACTTCCTTGATGGCCTCATCTAGTCCCATCTATGTGCTGAGGACTCCCAATTTAGTATCTCTAGCCCACACCACATTCCTGAACTCTAGACTCATACATTAACTACCTCCTAATCACCTCCATTTGGATGTCTAATAGACATCTCAAATTCAAGCTTAACATGTTCATGACTGAACTCTTAACATCATCCTTATCCCTCCAAACTAGCTCCACCTTTACATTTCCCCATCTCAGGTGATGGCAACTCCATCCTTTGGCTTAGACCAAAAGGCTGAGTCATCTTTGACTCCTCTATTTCTTTCTCATCCAGGCTCCACTTCTTCAGGGCATTATGCCAGCTCAATATTCAAAATATTTCCAGAATCTGGCCATTTCTTACTCCTCTATTCCTATCACCTTTATCTCTTGCCTTGATTTCTCTAGGAGCCACCTGTTTTTACCCTTGCCTCCCTATATTTTATTCTCAATACAACAGCCAGAGTAATCTTTTCATGATGTAAGTCTGATCATGTGGCTCCTCTGCTGAAAACTCTGCAAGGGCTTCCCATTTCATGAGGAGCGGAAGCTCTTCCATGGTCCACAAAACCCTCTATGATCTACAAGGCCATCCTATCGGACCTAGTGTCACACCATCCTTCCCTGCTCACTCTGATCCAACCACACTGCCCTCCTTGTTTGTTATAAATAAAACTTTATTGAAACACGCCACCCTCAATCATTTACATATTGTCTATGGTTGCTTTCTTGCTGCCTCTGCAGTGTGGAGTAGTTGTGACTGAGATCTTATGGCCCATAAAACTTAAGCTATATACTATCCGAATCTTCAGAGAAAAAGTTTGCCGGCTCCTGTTCTACAGAAATGGCTTGGGCTACATTTCACTAAGATTGGCCTTGAGAAAGCAGAAAGTGCTGACTAACCTCCACACTGCATTTGGTGCTCAGCTTCTCAGCTCTTTTTTGATGTGTGTGAAGGGATAGAAGCCAGGCTTCCACCAGGTCTAATGAAGCAGAGGGGATGACCAGTGAGCAGCAATTCTCATTGCCTAGGGTCACCTCTGAATGTGGGAATCAGAGAGAAGTAGGTGACTGATGAGAAGAACATCCAGGCAACGGAGAAAGAGCGAGATGAAGCGAGACAAAACTTTTCTCCCCGCAACAGTTCTCTAGGGTCTTCCTACATTTTCGCCTTCAGAGGACAGAATTCTGCTTGTTGGTGTTTAGTGAATTGAATCTTGTCCTTAGAGACATGCACAGTGATCCCATTGATTCAATGGGCGTCATGGGCCATTCATTCCCACAGACATCTGTGCTGGCTTTAGGCTATTTAGCAAACTCCTAACCAAATCCCAACAAAGTGTTTTTTAATGAGTACTTAATTCTGGTGTGAGGGCAGGTGCTGAGCACACCTAAGTCCTTTCTTTTCCTTCAGGTTTAGCAAGTTTCTCCTTTTTATGGTTTGATAATTACTGCAACCAAAACCCTGAGTCAAGCAGTATTAAACCCACTCAAAGTCAAGAGATGCCTGCTTTTATTGATCTCAGTTGACCTGTTTACTCTCTGAATTCCAATTTAATGGCTCAATTGATTATTCATTTGCATTTTTAATGTCTTTGTGAGCAAAATCATTTTCACATGAATCATCTCTAACTTAATGGGCAACATACAAACTCATTTTGGATTTTCAATTTCAGCATTTATGGAGCAACCGAGTTCAGGTGAACTTAGTGATGAAAAGGAGATTTCAGTTTCTTGTACAAGATGATAGAAATGATAGTTTGATTTTTCTCTTGTGCAAAAGCACCATCACTTATGGGTGCTCACCTGAAATCAGAAGGATGGTTAGGACATCAACTTTTGTGTCATCCTTTTACAAATTGTATTTTGTCTACACACAATTTGAAATCTACAATTACGCTCACACCTGGAGTTGAACTCTTCCTTAAATGCAGAAGTTTCAATATCATTCATTGATTTCTTTTTCTTTTAGATGGTCCTGCTTTGCTGGAGATGGTAGAAATAGTGAAGGAAAATTATACTATAGAGTGTACTATGTAATGTGAAACAATATGATTTTATCAGCTCACGGAATTCTCTATTTACAACGGTATGCGACACGGAAGATCTGACTACACTTACGTTTACAATATAATATTCCATCTCAAGGCTCTTTATATATGCTTGTGGAGTTCATTTGATAATATGTTTTCTTTCTTCACAGCGAGCAGGTGAAGCTCTAAAAATATGACTGCCTGTGGCTTATGCTCCCCAGTAGGACCGTTTTGAATACAATATTTATAAATTGTATATCCAATCACCTACCCTTACTTCTTCCTAAAATAAGATGAAGTACAAAAAATATATAAATGCATATTTCCAGCCAGAATAGTCACTTTTATCTGACAGTTTAAAATGAAACCAGAGTTTAGTGCCAAATAGAGGAGGCTCCCTATCCATCCTCAGGGGAACAGTAAGAGCTAGTGCTTGGTGAAAATGACAGTGAAGAATGAAATACTATTAAAAAGTTTGAAAATGATTTGCTTTATTAATCTTCACTGATAATTTTATTAGTCTTGTTACCAAATGTGTAGATCAAGAAAAGGAGCTAATTTTAATTCTTGGAGAAAAGATATTCAGAAAGTAAATAGTATTATTCCTTCCACACGTTATTACTAAGGCCTTTCCTATATGCCAGGATTATTTGGGAAGTAGATTATAAAAATAAGTTAAAATTCCAATTTTTAGGAATTCCTAGTCTCACAGATATGGAAACAGATCGTTGAAACGTGTGATATAATGCATATATTTACAAAGTGGTATTGAAGTCTATGGTGGTCTCAGAGAGCTTCAAGGTAGCAGTGATATTTGAGCGTGATCATGGAGAATGGGCGAGCTCACCACCTTGGGGGCTGTGCAGAGGATCGTCATGCACAGTGAGGAGCCAGCCTCAGAAAAGAAGAGTCGGGATGAACGTGGGGGTATTAAAGGAATGATTGACTTTTCATTCACAGCTGATGTGAAAGAATAGGGAATGTAGAGAAACTAGTGCCTGGTTAATGAAGATGTAAAGGGCTGAAGAATGAACAGATTGAAATTAGAAAGACAGACTTATGTAGACAATGGAGAGTCATCAGAAGAATTTAAACTGAATGAACCACATTTCCATCCTTCATCCTAAAACAGTAGGTGGAACTTTATTCAGGGCTCATCACAGGGGGTTCTTAATCTCTTTCCCATGAAATGGTCCCCTTTATTGATACAACCTCTAACTGGATTCCTCTTTGTTAACCTACTTTAGAAACTTTTCTAGATATTTACATAGCTACTTATAAAGCTGGAATTTTCAAACTTTCTCGGCATTATTTAAAGAATGGAATCATGATCACAGTCAATATGGCTGGATAAATGAAATTACATCTTTAATATCCTCACTGGATTACAACATTTATCAGAAAAGTGATATTTCTTTTAAAAAAAATCCCCCTAAACATGATGATTAAAGGAACATCAGAAAGGATCAATTCACCAAAAGGAATTGGAATTACCTACACATGGCGTTCCTAAATTAGAAACTCCATTAACTTCACGTAAAAGAGCATTTTCAGAGTCTCCACCTGATGAGTTTAATGCCTATAGAAGACTCTGGTTCCCTTTGTTTGGACCAGACATGGCCAGGTGAAGTTTTGTGGGAGTCCCATACCTGTGCTGTCTTCATACACCACGGTCACTGTTTTCCAGTTGTAGTAGAGGACCAGATCCAGGACCGCCCTGCTGATAGCTGCATAATCTGGGTAGAGGTTGATGTAAAACAAGTCTTTGTTGTCCACTGAGGGGTGTTTCCAGCGGGTCTGTATGTGTGGAACTTCGAGAGCATTGCAAATAGACTGCACAGCACTGACGGAGGAACTATGAGAAGGGCCGAACAGAGCAGCCACACCGAGAGCCAGCTGGTCACACGCTGATGCCCAAAGACAAGGAGTGGGTGGAGAGGGAGGAAGGGAAGGGGGAGAGAAAGAGAGGTTTGTGAATTTAATCTTTCTTTAATATCGCTCTATTTATTTTCACTATTGAAAACTTTCCTCTACCCTCCATCTGTGTGCTGAGGAAATATGCTTAATCCAACTTCCAGTATTCCTGAGATACTAAAATACTGGGAGGTGTAAATGTAGAACTGATCAGCAGCACATCACGGGGCCAACTTCCGGCAAATAAAAATGAGTGGCTGGGCTCACTTCATTACCTTTAATCAGCTGCATCTAAATCTCTTGCTTGGTATAGTGCTTCCCAGGAGCACTGATAGCTAATGTATAAGCCATTTGCCAAGTGAACGTCATGGGGATGAAGTTCTATCATATGACAGGGTGGCAATGAAGATATTAACGAGGTCATAGAATTTGGAACACTTTCTGGGTGGCTGCAAAGTGCCTTAGCTCCTGTCTCCCCACAACCCAGAAAAGTGTTCCAGGCTATTGAAAAACCACTAAAGAATGTTAAGTGACACTGATACCTAATTAATTACAGAATAATAGGATAGCATAGCTTAAAGGGATCTTAGAAGACATTTTGTCCAACCCACTAGTATCAAATACAATGGAGTGAGTCAGGGCCACTGAATAATGGCAGAATTGTCCCAGAGCCCAGAGAACCAGCTCAAGGTCAAGCTTCTCTATACCTCAATATCACCCAACGTGTAGTCTAACAAAATCAAGTGGATACGCATTTAAAAATTAATATATAATATTTATTTATTTTTCACATTAGAAGATTATATACACTCATTAAGAGAATTTAGACTATTTAAACATGTAAGGAAGAAAAAAAGGCCCTGTAATCCCATCATTTTGGGATAATATCTGTTCATAGCTAGTGTTCCAATTTATGAAAAAATTGAATCATTATATAGATACAATTTGATACACTGCTTTCTTCATTTAACACTAAATTTATCACTGAAAGCATGCCCTTTCCCCCAAGTCACTATGATCTTCAAAAGTACATTTTTAGTGTCTGTAGTCTAGCCCATTCCATGAGTATGTCATCAATTATTTAACTATTTCTATGATACTGAACATTTAAGCTGCTCCTAATTTTGGTTACTCTAAGTAATATTATTGTGCTTATCTTAGTTCTCATATTATTCTCTGATTTTTACGTTACTTTCTTACAGTAGATTCCCAGCTAAAAATAAAGGGCATTGAGGGCTGGCCCGGTGGCACAGCAGTTAAGTTTGCACGTTTCGCTTCTCAGTGGCCTGAGGTTTGCTGTTTCAGATCCTAGGTGTGGACAGGGCACCGCGTGGCAAAAGCCACACTGTGGTAGGCGTCCCACATATAAAGTAGAGGAAGATGGGCATGGATGTTAGCTCTGGGCCAGTCTTCCTCAGCAAAAACAGGAGGATTGGCAGCAGATGTTAGCTCAGGGCTAATCTTCCTCAAAAATAAATAAATAAATAAAAAATAAAGGACATTGATCTTTTTTGGTTACTTGATATATATTAACCAAATTCCCTTCCAGAAAGGTTGGGGAATATTTTCTTCTACAATCATGCAAAATAGAGCCTACTCATTTTATGCTGGCATGAATTTATGCTGGAACTAAATAAGTTTAGAGGCACTTCAAATTTATATTTTAATGCTAGTTTAAAAGAATTTGGAACTGCTGAGAGACCATAATTGAGTATTTGAATTAAGCAATAGTAAAATTTATAAATAAAATTGTGTTAACTTTTATAATAATGTCATTCTACAAATAAAAGTAAGTAGAAAAACCATATGGCTTTGTCAAAATCATCTGACTTGATTTAGAGAGAAAAATTAATAAACAAAATTTTGAGTGTCATATTCCACATATCTATGGGACAGCAAATGTTGACAGTAATTCGCAAGGAAAACTTTCTGATACTGTGCTCTTTGGCACTGAATTACTTCGTGAGATATGAAGACGTAATTTTCTGCATTAAGTGCCATAAGCGTAAACTGCCAGTGTCCTCAGAGGTTCATTTTCTGTGCTTTCATTGGTTAGCAAGATAAAATGAGAGCACGAGAGTACATAAACTGTTGTTTTGTCTGGCATAGATGATGGATTGAGATTCCTGCTAATATTTAGTCTTGGGATGCTAATATTACTTGACAGAAAATCAATCCTTTTGAATTCTGTTTGCCAGCAAATTACCAGTTTTAAGAAGCTTTGGGGGTGTTTAATTTACGAGTATGGCAGGTACTTCAGATCACAAAAAAGCCTTCAATTTTTGTGTGGGTTGAAATATCATTGTTAAATGTGGTTGGCTTTCTAAGATACTCGCTCAACGATGTTTGTGTGTGCACATGTGTGTGACAAAGAGGGAGAGAGAGAGAGAGAAAGAGAGATCTAACTCAGGGATATTTATGTGAAGATGCCTTGTAAACTTCAAAGTACTGTATAAAGTTTTATTATTTGTTCATAGACGACTCTGATCTATGTAGTATCTGCAACTCCGTCAACCTTTAAAAAGAAAATATTCCTATGGTCATGCGGTAGATAGGAAAAAATCTGATACTATTCACTTTTTATCTGTGATCCCTGGAAAATAAGTGTTACATTTTGTTTGTAAATATCAGAAAGAATCTTTCAGAAGAGTATATTAAGTGAACTTATCTGATGATCCCAACTGGGTTAATTCTATGTAGAAACAATGAGGATTTAGTTACTTAGAAATCAGCATGAACATGGCATTCATTGTATCCCATTTCCTTGTGTGTATTTAATGGGGAAAACACTTTTCTGTGAGGGAAAGAGCCCCTTGTATTCTGGGGTGATGAGCAGACTTTGTTTCCACATAAACATCTGTGTTGAGTCTCAGCAGCTCCCCTCTTAGAAGCCACATTTCAAGTACGTGGAGTGTGACTGCGCCTTGAAGAGTCATGTTGGAAGTGTCTAGGGGATGTGTAAACAGGCCCCACAGTTCCAGCGACTCCTTCCATAAGAGAAAGTTTGCAGTCTACATATAAATTACTTCTGGGAACTTGTCTTCTGTACAGAAGCAAAAGAGAATCAAATGCAGACATTGTTCTCATAGGTTAATCTTCATATTTCTACGATTTTGTGGAAAGGGATTTAAAAAAAAAAACCTGTTGAGAAGATGCTAGGTAAACCCAGTAGTCTACAATCTGTTAAAATTCAGGGTGTGAGTTATGTGTGTTGTGGGCATTTCCACATGCTCAGTGGATGTGACCTTCCAAAAAAGTTTTATTTGACTGCACTGTACAATTTCATGGTGGTATCTCAGCCTCAGGAAGGAAAAACAGATCAAGCTTGACATTTTCCATTCACAGCTGGACCAGTTAATCATAGAGTGGAGGGCACTGAAGGGGAAGCTAATCAGAAAGGCCCAGAAAACAGAGCTGGGCAACATCCATTAGGACAGTTCAGATTGCACTGGACGGTGACACGGAGGACCCAGATTTGCTGCAACCCATTTGCACAAAGATGTCCACTTTGAAAAAGGGCAGATAGCAAAAAAAAGTGACTTCTAGAGCAGATGTATCACCCAAAGAAGCTTTTAAAAGTGTGAAAATAGTTACCTCTCCGTGAGGCTTCGAAACTATCAAAAAGGTTAATTCTCTGGATGTCATAGGTTAATGTGGTGTTGGGCATCAGGGTTCGATTTCTGTTGATGCTGGTGACTGCGAATTTGAACGCTAATTCTTCGACATTAACAGGTTCATTCTCCACAGTTTCAAATATCCCTCCTGCAGAAGCAAAAGAGATTCATGAGAAGCATCAGTTACATTATTCATGTGTAGTTTTTAAGAAGAAGAATATAAATGATATAAACAAAAGGTCCAAAAGAATAAACGTAGGAATGGTCAAGACAGATCCCAAACTCAGTGCTAAAAGTTAAGTTTATCAGCAGATGTCGCATGCAGATAAATGGGTCTAACTTCATAAGGAAGACTAAGATTTCAAATCCAATTTTGGACTGTATAATACTTCACAGATGGCAAGTGCATTCAAATATTTAGTATCATGCAAAGTATAACTGATAATACGGGGGAGGGTGATTTCCTGTAGTTCCGACATGAATCACATTGTGGTTGACCCAAACATAATTTTAGCAGCATCCTAGTAGAACCATCCTTCCTTAGAAGGAAGCTCCTTCTATTCAGAAGCAGACATTCTAGATTCTAGAAGGATCAGGCGGAGAGTTGAGTGGGGTCAAAATGAGACATACATATACTTAGATTTTTCAGAATGAAAACACCACTTCAATTCCTTGTGGCTCAGAAGTCTGGGGTCATATTCTAGTACTTTCCAAAGTGCATGGCCAGATCCAAAGAATTGTTTTCTTTTGTCTTTTGTCTTGAGAAACTGGTCCTGCCCAAAAGCAAACCTGTGTCCTCTCTCTGGAGAAATATTTTCGTCCACTGAACAAACACATCCACTAAGCCTCTGATGCCTTAAACATGAGGATCTCATCACGAGCAACACTACAAACTATCAGAGCTTAAAACCTCATCAGAGAATTTAGCTCTGACTTTGCTTGACATGTTGATGTGGATAGAAGCAATTGAAGTATTGTTAATTTCACATTTTTAATGTTCTTTAAGAGTGGTCCTGGGATTATCAATAGAAACAGGTCATACAGTAGAAGCTCTCTTAACTGACCTCCACTTAACTTACACCTTGATTGACCAATACTCCACATTTCCTTTGAAAAAATATATTAATTGGTTGGTGCCCATGGAATGCTGAATATTTGTGACTGGCAGACTGCTGTTTATCTTCTCTTAATAAAGTGATTCTTTACCAAAGGCCAGTTGTAGATTTTTTCCAAATTTGTCTGTGCTAGATTGATTTGCAAATGCTTTAAGTTCTCTCTCCACTTATAAAAAACAAAACAGGGGCTGGCCCCATGGTGTTGTGGTTGAGTTTGCAAGTTCCCCTTCAGTGGTCTGGGGTACACAAGGTTCAAATCCTGGGCATGGACCTACACACTGCTCATCAAGCCACACTGGGACAGGTGTCCTACATATAAAATAGAGGAAGATTCACACAGATGTTAGCTCAGGGCCAATCTTCCTCACCAAAAAAAAAAAAAAAGACAAATAAGAAGAATATAAACAGAAGAAACTGAAAATCTCAAACGTCACAAAATGGATATGACTTGTGTATATTCCTTCTTGGAAAAAGAACTCCAATTGGCAGACTCTAATTCAAAGAAGTTACTTTGATTCTATTTTCAAAAGATAGTAAACAAATACACGGCTATCATTTTTAAGTAAAAATTATTTCTGGAGGACAATTTCCTTCTAAACTGACTTTCTCAAATAACCGACTACAGTGAGGGGTTATAAAAACTAAGAAGGTTTGTATTGGACTATTTTGGCTCACTTTGGCTCTTTTATATACTGGTGATATGAGATATTCATGTGTAGATCATTTCCTTGTTCAACTAGAGTTGAATGCCATGTGACATGGTATATGACCGGTTAACCTTTCCCCATGGATTCACATTGGACATTTAATCTGAAATCAACTTTAGGAAAAATTTTTCTCTTAGGTGACTTTGTCTTTTTTCTTTGTTAGACAATGGTAAGCAGGTCCTTTTGAGGGACTATCAGCTTCTCTCAGAACTCGTAGTAGATGCTCAACAGTGAGATGGGAAGCATGCATAATAGACACGTGGTCACCAGAATAAGGTGGATGTCAGGGAGGTTTACTACCATGATCAAGCTGACCCACAATTGGAATAGCCGTGGCTTGAGATCCAAAATGGTTTGGTGTTAGGCTTCCACAGTAATTATTAGCAATTATTTGTTTACTTGTCCATCTCCCCAAGCACAGGGTGAAAACTCTCATGAAGATAGACTGTGTCTTATTCAGAATCACCATCCTTATGAAGACCAAACTTTTATAAGATATTCAGCCTGCAACTATTTAGTGGAAAAGTCAACCATCGGCTCAGATGTAAGCGCCATCAATTTGTATAAGGCAGGCTGGTAGGAGGGAAGAAATATCTGAATTGGAGTCAGAAGTGCTGAATTGTGGACCTTGATCCACCTGCTTCCTCTTTAAGAAGGTCTTTTAAATACCAGGAAGAAAGTAACTATGAAATAGCTCTTTCATTACTAACATTTCATTTAAACCTTATAACATTCCAGGTAGGAGGTAGTGTTCCTTTTTTTAATAAATGAAAAAGATGAACAGAGAGATCACACATTTTGCCCGGCTTATTCAGTCACCAAGCCTTGTCTGTGATGAACTCAGGTGTTTGATTCATCAAGTTATTTCTGATGCCCTTCAGGTCTAAATGTGGGCTGATAAAGCTGCCTTCCCCACTTTGGAGGATTGCTCTGTAAAGGAAATGATATATTGCAGTGAAAGTGCCCTGGACACTCCATCATCCTGCAGAAATCAGTTAGTATTATTACGCACAGATGATGAGGATAAAAGTGAAATTGGCACTTGTAGAACTGCCTGCTCACTTCAAAACTGGTTCTTTGGTATATAGTTGTCTTTTACATAAAGCTGAATGTACCTGGCTTTAAGAGAATGATAAATGTTTTTATTATGTACTTAGGGGGTGTGTAGGTTAACTCTGTTTCATCATTTTGGGGGCAATTTTCTTTCATTCCTTCCCCAAACAAGCATTATAAATGGTGTCATTAGCTCTAAGACCCCAGGACACTCTCCGTTTTTTCTTAGAGAGGGCTGCTGGTAAATCCCAAACACCTACAGTGAAGTGAGTGATAGAGAGGGCTGGGGTGGTACCAATAAAGTGAAATCTGGTAGAAACAGGAGAAAGTTATTAATAGGAGCCAGACCAATACCTTACATGGGAGCACATTCTTAAGCATTAGCTGCTTCCTCTCTCCTCCTTCTCCTCAAAGCTTCTGATTTAACAAAACTTAGTTGCAGAGTGTTTGATAAGAGGAGTAGAGTGACACATACCTAGGGACACGTGTGATTTTTTTTTGTGTGTATGTGTGAGGAAGATTAGCCCTGAGCTAACATTTGTTGCCAATCCTCCCCTTTTGGCTTGAGGAGGATTGTCGCTGAGCTAACATCTGTGCCATTCTTCCTTTACTGTATTTGTGGGATGCCGCCACAGCACAACTCGATGAGTGGTGTGCAGGTCTGCGCCCAGGATCCAAACCCATGACCCCGGGCTGCCAAAGCAGAACATGCAAACTTAACCACTATGCCACTGGGCCAGCACCTGCATGAGTTTTTTTGTTTTTCTGTTTTTTGATTTGTGGGTGTGGGCTTGTCAATAAGACGTTTCAGGTCTTTGGAGTTCTCCATGTAGTGAACCTCTGGCCTTGGTCATCTGGATGCCCTGATCCCATGATTTTCAGAGGAGGAATCCCTACCTCGGTCCTTCCTCTGTTCCTTTTCCTTCTCTGCTCTTCTCCCTCCCTTTGGCCTTACTCTTCTCTTTTTTTCCTAATGATGCGGGCTCGGTGAGTCGAGGAGTTGAAAGGAAGATTTGTTGGACTCTCAAGGTCTGGGAGTAGTGCTCTTTTATTCAGAGAATAGCATGGAGTAGCATGGGGACAGGACCCATGGGCAGTAAGAGCTGCAGGCATGGGGCAGGACCCATGTGCAGGAAGAGCTGCAAACATGGGTTGAGGGTAGGGCTAAATTTAAGGTACATGTAATGTGAATTATCTCTTTACAAGACAAAGGAAAGATTACATAAAAAAGTTGTTAAAATGGTATCAGTGCAGGTGGAGTCCGGTTATTGGGTGGTCCTATAACTTTAGATAAGAACCAGATTGGATTAAGTCAGGATGTCCTTGCCTTCCCCATTAAGAGTTTCTAGAGATAAGGTCATCCCCCTCTCTTCCTGGTGCAGAGAGGGAGACAACCCCACAGATGGAGACCTCCCTTACAAATGTAAATATCTCTTAACAAAGGGCAAGCAAATTCCACTTTTCAGAGCCTCTTTCCTGTCTGCAGTTTTCAAAAGCAACCAGCCCAAAATAATCCTCATCACTAATATAGAAGAAGCTACAGGCATGAGTCAACAGAAGCTGGGTAGCACTGTTGAGGACAGGACATTGTGGACATCACTCATTCATAGGGTCGCCAGGAGTAGGAGCCGACTTGACAGCACTAAACAACAATGCCTCCTTCTTTCTCTCTTTCTCTCTCTTTTTCTCATTTAAGCTGAGCTGAGCATGACTTCCCTTTAAAATTCAATGGGCCATGGAAGGGTTAGGAAAAGTGAAACTGAGAAACTAGCTTAGGCTCAAGGGACAGCCTCCCCACTCTGCCATCACCTTATTTTTTCTAAATTGCCTAAGTCAAGTCAGCCGGTGAGGAAAGAAAGCAGAAATGAAGATGAAGAAGCAGCTTTTTCTTTTTACTGTAACTCTTGAGAAGTAGAGCGTGGCAGATGGAGTGCAGGAGGGTGAGAAACCTCAAAATCCACGTGCCTGTTTTCCATGTTCACTTTCATCACTCATGGTCACACCTCATATGTACTGTTGGGGAGGGAAAAATCCTCTTTCTTCCCTTCTTGTGTTCTCACGGCTGGACTAATAATAAAATTGACACAAGACCTGATTAACAGGAGAAAAGCCTGGTTTAATATGTATGTATTGGAGATCGTAAAGAAATGATGCTATGAGAGTGAATAAAGCAGGCAGTATATATATCTTTTAAACAAAGAAACATAAATTTATGAGGAATGACAAGACAAAGAAAGTTAGACTTGAGGTATGTGATTAGTGAGGAATTTAAGCAGAGATTAGACTTGAGGTAGTAAATTAGGAAGGTTTGTTGAAGCGGCTTCTCGGCCCTGAGTTCCTAGCTCTGGTAATCAGGATGCAGGAGAGCACCTTTCACGTGGGAGATTTATTTCCTGCATTCAGAGAGAACAGAGACAGGAGGCTCAGAATGCCCTTTTTGCTTCTCAAGTAACTTTAATTCAAAATAATTGATAGGCTATTGTGGGATACTTTGGGGTAGGCTGCCCTGGGCCCAACAGTACCCAAAGTATAAGAAGTATTATTTATTTTTTAATATATAACTAGTTTTTCTACTTTCTGTTATGCAAATTACGTGAAAATATTTTCTCTTATGTGAATTAGATTGAGTGAGTACAGATCACACACTGGTCCTTGTAGACTGGTTATGTGTGATGTTATGATTTATAATAAGAAATATATATTTGGTCTTCAGTCCAATTTCTGGCACGGAACTCCTAAACTCTTGGAATTTCTTAAGTGATGAGAACAATTAAAATGTCTTTTGTTATGTTAATAAGGTGACTTCTGGAAGACTCCTAAGGATGGGGGCTGGTTACCAGGAGAACCAACCATGCGATTAGAGGGCTGGAACTTTCAGTCCTGCTCCCCTGACCTCTGGGGAGGTGAGAGGGGTGGAGGCTGAGATCAGTCCTGTTGTGGAGGATCAGAATTGGCCACTCCAAAATGTGTCTCTTTGGCTTGATTATTTTTAGGAACAAAAGAGTGAAAGAAACTTTGACCTCCTCCCCCAACTGACTAAAAAATTTAAAATAGAAGGACCTGTTCCAGGAAGGAGCTAATACCACAAGATAACTGTAATGTAATGTAAAAGGAGTTTCTCAGGTCCCATTGCCTGGCGTTTCCATTTCCATCTTCATGTAAATTGCCTTCCACCCCCTTGAAGTCCCAAACCACTACCCCTAACATCCTTCTTTGTCTTTAGCCAGAGATCGTATTTAAGATGAGAACCTCCACCATTTTGGTGAGTTGCTCAGTTTTCCTGAGTCTCTCTCATGTATACATGTTACAAAGCTTTGTTTGATTTTCTCCTGTTATTTTGTCTCATGTGAATTTAATCTGTAGCCCAGCCAGAAGGACCAGCAGGGTAGAGGATATGTCTTCTTCCCCTACAATGTATGTGTAATAAAGCCTCCATAAAAATTCAAAATGATGGGGTTTGGAGAGCTTCCAGGTTGGTGAACACCTGGAGATTTAAGGAGAGTAGTGGGTTTGGAAAGGGTATGGAGGATCCGCTAGGATCTTTTCCCATACTTTGCCCTAGGAATCTCTTCCATCAGGCCGTTTCTGAGTTACATCCTTTTATAATAAACTTATAATCTAGTAAGCAAAAATTTTCTCTGACTTCTGTGAGCCACTCTAGCAAGTTAGTCAAACCCAAGGAGGGCGTCATTGGAACCTCCAATCTATGGTCAGTCAACTAGAAAGCACAGGTGACAACCTGGATTTGCTATTGGCATCTGAAGTGGAGGGCAGTCTTGTAGGACTGAGCCCTTAACCTGAGGAATCTGATGCTATCTCCAGGTAGATAGTATTAGAATGGTGTTGAATTGTAGGATACCCAGCTGGTGTCAGAGAACTGCTTGATGCTGTGGGGAAACCCCAACCTCCCTGCGCCGCCCCACATACTTATGTTGGAATTGGAATCAGAACCCTCTTAATATGGTTAGGTTGATGAGGATCAAGGCTGCCTCAGGGATAAAAGCCTAAGGCATCCTGCCCTGCATACCAATCTATACCATCTTCTGGAAGCCTGGGACGTCCAGACCTGATCAGATTTGATTCTTATCTAAAGTTATAGGACCACCCAATAACCAGACCCTACCTATACTGATACTATTTTAATGACTTTTTTTTACATGATGTTTCCTTTGTCTTGTAAAGAGATAACTCACATACCTACGCCTTAAATTTAGCCCTACCCTCAATCCATGTTTGCAGCTCTTCACTGCCCACAGGTCCTGTTCCCATGCTATTCTCTGAATAAAGGAGCACTACTGCCAGACCTTGAGAGTCCAAGAAATCTTTCTTTCGACTCCTCAGCTCACTGAGCCCATATCAAGGTGGCTAACTTCTGTCCTATCACCAACAGGAAGCTTAAACAGGGGTCAAGGTTGTCATGAATATATACACCCCAAGTGTTCCCCCGTCTCACCCACTGTTTGCAACCTGATGTTATGGCAAATAATGATTTAGACACATTGTCCAAACTGAAAGGTCAGAAAGTGGAAGAAGTTGGATCTTTTGAGTCAGGCTCTGACTACCTGTGTGAATATTTGTGTCATTTAAAACGATAAGAGTAAAATCTAATATCCTATAAACGAGAAGATAGACGTAAGTCCTGGAAAATGAACACCTTTTCTTAATAAACATGTGTAATTAGGCTTTGTTTCGAAGGGCCTATGAGTCATTGTCTTAGTTTTTCCCTGTTGTTCTCTGCTGGGAAGGATAGATGTTGGTACCAGTAAGGCTAATGTGAAAGAGTTTCTCCCTTACACTCTGCATCACCCACCTGAGAAAAAGTGCCTCAGGTAGTCACTAAACAAAGAGTATGAAACAATAATGAGGGTGCCCACATTCTGGAGGAGTTGTGAAAGTCAAAAACAACTCTTTTTTCGTACAAGGCCACTTGGAGATGTGGGGGCAGGGCTGCCCAGGGAAGCCCTAGGGGTGTGGCTTCCTTGGGCAAAGCCATAATGTGGGCCCTGTCACCATAGAGAGCCACTCCAGTGCCCTGCCAGGCTGTGGGATTGATGCTGCCCCCTAGTGGGTCCAAGAGACGGATCATCGAGCCAAAGAGGATTATTCTCAAAACTTAAGCTCTCTTGGAGTTTGTCTTGTTAGGTTTTGGACTTGGTTGGGACCCGTCACCTCTTTCTTCTTTCTGATTTCTCCCTTTTAGAATGGGAATGTCCATTACGCCTGTCCCAGCATTGTATTTTGCACATAGCTTGTTTGGTTTCACAAGTTCACAGCTGGGGAAGAATTTTGCCTTAGGATAAATTGTACCTTGAATCTCACTCGTATCTGATTTAGATAAAATTTAGATGACAGTTGGCTTTAGACTTTAGAGTTGATGCTGGAACAAGTTAAGACCTTTGGGGCTGTTGGGATAAAATGAATGTATTCTGCATGTGAGAAGGATGTGAATTTTGGAGGGGCCCAGGGCGGAAAGCTGCGGACTAAATGTTTGTATCTCCCCTCAAATTCATATATGGAAGCCTTAATGTGATAATAGTTGGAGGTAGGGACTTTGGGGAGTAATTAGGTCATGAGAATGGAGCCCTCATAATGATATGTGTCCTTATAAGAAGAGGAAGAGAGCTAGCTCTTTCTTTCTCTCTGCACCATGTGAAAAGAAGAGAGAAGAAGGTCATCTACAAGCCAGGAAGTGGATTCTCACCAGACCAGGACCTGCAACACCTTAACTTGGGCTTCACAGCCTCCATAACTGTGAGAAGTAAATGTTTGTTGTTTAAGCCATGCAGTCTGTGGTATGTGTTATAGCAGCCTGAGCTGACAAAGATATACATCATCTGCTTTTTTACCCAGGGACTTTGAAATTAAAAAATGGACAATTTTAGTGGAAATTACATCTATGCCTATAACATCATTTTCCAACAGAATTTTGAATGTATGTTTCAGTGCTTTAAGGTAAGCAGAGTGGAACTGACTTGAAATTTCAGCACAAATTTAGGTAGGAGAGTTCCATTACCATGGGAGTGTTTCTGTCTTTGTTGGGTAGACTCCTACACTGGTAAGATCAGGCTAGGACATAAGCAGTAGTGTTTTGTGACCACATGGACACAGATGGAAACCACAGATGGCTACATCCTGCATAGGGAGCAGGTTGCCTTCACTGGGGGATAGTGGTGGAAAGACGGGGGCCAAGTGAGGGCTTGTGGTTTGCATCACACAATTCCATCTAGACTTCCAAGAGGATTGCTCATTATCATAAACTCGACTACTGTTGGGTCAACAACATGACCATTGTAGGCAAAAGGCAGCACCTAGAGAAGGCTAAGACTGAATGCTGTGCTGTTTGAAGTATACCTAAGGTAAGCCTAAAACAACTGCTTCCAAACTTTTCCTAGACCCCTCCCATATGTACAGAATCATAATGTCAGAGGATGAGGTCCAGAAATCTGTATATGCAAAGGACTCAGCTGGCTCTTGTTTCCACTGATTGATTGTCTTGTTTTAGATTTCAAGGATAATTAATAACCTGCTTCCTAACTTGCTTTCAAATTGCCGCCTTCATCCAAAGATCCTGTCCTCTAACTTCATGGCTTATAATTTAATTCAGTTCGACAAGTATCTATTAGGCACTACTTTGGAGTACCTATGTGTTTTTCCTGAAGAAAGCTGTGTTTAGTCCTGACAAAAGACAACTGGGTGGTCCCCAGCTTTCCATAGAGCAGGCAGGTATCCCACTCAGAGTTAGTGCAAGTACAATGCGGGGGAAATTGAGGCCCTTGTTACAGGTGTGTGTCTTAAAGAGGAGCAGTTCTCCTGTCATCTACTGTTTCCACCCCAGCTCCCTTTAGATGGAGCCTATGATGAGTGATGAGTGGGAAATATGAAATTTACCCCCTTCTTCCCAAAAGGAATTTAAGAAAAACAATGCTCCATTGTGCCAGGAAATCCATCTCATTTGATGATGAGAAAAAAACCCATGAAAGCGATGACATTCAATCTTGTTTCTGTGAAAAGAATACATTGTTTTGATTCGACTTACCTTGTGATATGAACATAATCCAATAATAACCATTTCAGAAATGCAATAAAATTATACCCCCACATATATTTAGTTGTTTGTTTTGCTTTTTCCTTCAACTGATGTTGCATATGCCATGTCTATGGCTCTGGTGAAGAACTCATTTATTCATTCATTTAATGATTCATCCACTCATTTATCCATTTATTTACAAAATGCCTAGCCTACTATGAGCCAGTCATTGTACTAGGCACTGGGGATACAGCAGTGAACAAAATAGACACAAATATGACTTTTGGAGCTTACATTCTAGAAGGGGAACTGATTACGAACAGGAAGTAGGGCATTGGCATTTCCAGGTGAGAGGTCAGGAAAGATCTCTCTAAGAGGGCAACTTCTGAGTAAATACCTGAAGGAAATGAGGAAACTGTACTGAAGATATCGAGAGAAGAGCATTTCAGGATAAGGGAACAGAATGATCTAATGTGGGAGCTGCCTGGTGTTAATTTTGGGGAGCAGTGAGGATGAAGGGGGGTGAGCCAGGTTTGGTCTGGTAGAAGATGAGCTCAGGGCAGTGATGGGGGTACATTGGAGCAAATCACAGAGGGTCTTTAGGCCACAACAGGACTCTGGGTTTTATTCTGAGTGAGATGAGAAGCCACTGGAGGGTTTTGAGCAGAGTAGTGGAATGATATGACATATTTCAAGAGGATTACCATGTGTGATATTGTGATTTGTAATAAGAAATATATTTTTGGTCTTCGTCCCCTTCCCTGGCACAGAGCTCCTAAAACCCTTGGATTTCCTAAGTGATGAGAGGAGGAAAGGTATCTTTTGTTATGTTAATAAGGTGACTTTTGCATCCCCCATAAGGATGGGGCTAGTTACCAGGAGAACCAACCCATAAGCTTAGAGAGTTCGTATTTTTAGTCCCACCCCCTGACCTCTGATGGGGAGAGAGAGGCTGGAGGTTGAACCAATTGCCAATGGCCAATGTGTTCATCAATCATGCCTATGGAATGAAACCTCCACAAAAACTCAAAAGAACAGGGTTTGGAGACCTTCCAGGTTGGTGAACACATCCACATACCCGGTAGGTAACATTTTCCAACTCCATGAGGACAGAAGCTCCTGCGCTGGGACCCCTCCCAGACCTCACCCTACATATTTCTTCACCTCGCTGTTCATCTGTATGTTCTGTCATATCCTTTAATAAACTAGTAAATGTAGGGAAATGTTTCCCTAAGTTCTATGAGCCATTCTAGCAAATAATCGAATGCAAGGGGGAGGAGGTCAGGGGAACCTCTGATTTGTAGCCAACTCAAACAAATGCTGTGGGTAACCTGTGGACTTCCTGCCAGCTATTGGCACTGAAGTTGAGGGCAATCTCACAGGACTGAGCCTTTCACCAGTGGGCTCTGATGCTATCTCCAGGTAGTTAGTGTCAGAATTGAGTTAAATTGTAGGACACTCAGCTCATGTCACAAAGAATTGCTTGATATAGGGAAAACCCTACATATTTGGTGACCAGAAGTGTTGTGAGTGTGATAGAAGTGTGAGAGTAAAGGAGAAACACAGGAGGATAGGGGTTTTTCTAACTCACTGTGGTTTCTATATTAAAAACGAACTGAGGGGAGGAGAGGGGCAAGAGCAGAAGCAGAGACATCTGCCACTGAAGTGGTGGCAATAATAGGCTATTGTAATAAGAGGTGACTGCACTAATCCAGGTGGAGATGCTGCTAGTTTGTTACAGATTAGTGGTGCTGGGTGCAGCAAAAAGTGGACGAATTCTAGACAAAAATCGAAGGTGGAGCAGGCAGGATTTGCTGATGAACTATAAGTAAGAAAAAGAGAGTCAAGCATGACATCAGATTTTTTGGCCTGAAATTGCCATTCATCAAGATGCAGAAAGTGCAGGTGCTTGATTTGGGGCAGATTATTTTATAATGCTTATTACAAATCCAAGTGGGACGTCAACTGGGACATTACGTATACCAATCTGGATTTCGTGAGAGAGGTCTGGCCTGTTGATAGAAATTTGGGAGTCATCACCAAAGGCAATGTTTAGGTGGCATTTAAAGCCATAAGACTGGTTGATACCACCCAGGAGCAAGAAGAGACAGAGAGAAGTAGAGTTTGGGGTGATAACAGTCACAAGTCAAGGAATGCTTGCAGCCACCAGAAGCTGGAGGAGGGAAAGAATTGAATCTTCCCTAGAGATTCAGAGGAAACAGGACCTTGCTGAGAACTTGGTTTCAGACTTCTGCCCTCTAGAACAATGAGACAATACATTTCTGTTGTTTTAAGCTGCTCAGTTTGTGGGACGTTTTTATAGCAGCCCCAGAAAACTAATACAGTATCCTGCTTGTCTTAAGAAAGTTTCAATAGTAGTTGCTTTTAGTTACTGTATTTCTTTCCTCTTCGTAAAATGTTACTTCATTCAGTACCTCAAATCACAATCTCTCGCTCTCTAACTTCATTTCGCAAATAAAGCAAGTAGCTGTACCACACAACACATTGGCTTTCTTTGTTTTATTACATTTTTCTATTTTATTCTGAATATGACAGGGCCAAGATATTATTGTACAAATAAACCCTGCTTACTCTGTTAACTACCTGCTGTGTGCCCATTGTGACAAATTGTGAGGTCACCCGGGAAGGAAGGGTGAAACTATTAGCCGACAATCGAGAAATGGAAAGCTTCAGCAATGTGGACCCCTGTTTTGCATTCCTGTGGAATAATAACCATTCCAGAAGCTATCAACAGAAAACAAGATGGCAATTTGATCTATTCCTTTGCTGATAGCTGCTCCTTAAATATATAATATTATATTGCCTCTCTTTATTGCCACATCCATAATTCTAGTTTATTATATCATAAGCAATTTACTATAGGCCTGTATTTACTGCACCTTTAGTTTCAAGGCTACACATTTAAATTCTAAGATTCCCTTAGATAAATGCTTTCTTCCCTACTCAGCTTACCTCTTCTTGTTTTACTTTTGGAGACCAACACAAATCTTCATAAAGATTTCATGCTAGATGAATTTCGATGGAAGCAGGCATTCCTTGACCTAATAGAGAGTGGATAGACAACGTGTACCTGCATTTTTACCTTACAAGAAGTTCTGGGTAAGCACAGAGCTGTGGGCAAGGACAAGGACAGCTTCAATAATCTGGCTGTTGCCCAAACCTTCTAGAACTGTCTTCAGACACTGGTGTCCTTTGAAGAGGGACAATGGGGTTTGATTCTCCCCTAAGATGATAACCACATACAAGTTCTCTCCCTGATGTCTCAAAGAGAGAGCTGCTTGAATTCAATAGAAAGGGCCTTTGAGGAGGAAGCAAAATACGTCCATGGAGTAAAGAATTCCTCACGTGCTTCAGAGGGTAGCCAGTTATGGGAAAGGCCAGTTAAGGGGAATGTTATGGGTTATGGGCAGTTTAGCAGATGCTGCCAGTGATCTTTCTTAATACATTTGAGTTCCACATTAAAAAAGAAAATATGTGTTTCTAAGGCCAAAGATACTCTATTCCACTGATTTTCGATTTTCAGTTTAATTCAATTCATCAAGCACTATTTGCCATCTACTAATGTCTAAAACTATTCTGTGAGCAGGGAGCATACAAAGATGAAAAGCACTTGGTTCTTGCCCTCAGCAGAGCTTCCAGTCTATTGGGATAGGTTGAACTTTTGGTGGTAGATTACAGAGAAGGAAACTATGTACAGTTGTCAATCATTCCGTCAACAAAACAAGAAGCCCACGCTTTGTCCCTTCCAGTGTGGAGTCTTTCCTGATTCTTCCAGCAAGAGGTGAACTCTTCCCTCTCTTTTGATAACATATAATCTAGGGCTTATTTGGGGAATTTCTTTGGGTATACAATTGTAAGCTGGGAGTCTGTTCCTGGAGGGTGGGGACAGTGTTTATAGTTACTTGCCCTCTCTGCCAGAACTAAAGGCAATGATTTGGACATAGTACATTGTCCCCCAAGAAACAACCCTTCAGTTTCTTTGTGCCTTAACACCCTGCCTGCTAAAGTAGTATGTTCTGCCAAGACAAAGAGGCTTAGGAGAGAGGTAGGAGGGAATGAGAGTGGTTGTTGAGTCACATAGAATCTGCCCACCTTGAATTTCGCCATTACTGTCTTTTCAGCATAATTGCTCACTCTCTCCCAACCATGATGGCCCATTGTCTCCAAGGACTCAAAGTTCTGATGCTCTCTAAATGCTCACTTTTCATCAGGCTGCCAGCACCTTAACATCATGGAGGAATGGTTCATCTCCTATTCAGCTGTAGATTTCAGATGAGAACCAGGAATATTGCCAAAGGATTCATGACAAACTTTTATTCTTAAGAAAGTCTGTGATCACTCTAATATCTCTTGAGAGCAGTTACATTTTTAGCTTCTAACATCTCATTTAAATGACACGTATTCCTCCTAAAGGGCTCAAATTTCATTTATCTACTTATTATTAAATAAATGGAATATGCCAAGTACATAGCCTGTAGTTCCAGGGAAGCTGCGTTATACACTTCATCATAATTTTCTAGTTTTCTTCCCTCCAATTTCTGCTATTTCTCAAGCTGAAATTTCTTCTTGCTGAGAAGGAAATATTGCTGCTAAAGATGAGAACTGATGGCTGAAGCCGGAACAAATGGAAGCTCACAGCTCCCACAGAGCAGTATTTACCAATGTGTGTACGCAGAAGTCACCCATGAGATGCTTCACACCAAGGGAGTTCCGTGGTCAAATATATTTGGGAAGCACCGGTTAGCATCACCCCTTTCTGGAAGTTCACACTGCACAATAACATATAAAAGTCTCTCAGAAAAGAAGGCAATTTGACTCTGTCTAACCCAGTGCTCCTCAAATTCTTTTGATTATAGGATGGTTTTCCTTGTAACTGGGACATGCCATGGAATTGCTATCCCGAAAAACACATTTAAAAAAATTTCATCCAATGACCTGTTTTCCTTGGGACTGACTGAAATAATTTGCAATCTTAAATGTTGTTTTGGTGCTCACTTTTATGAAAAATTAGACATTAGTTACTTGATAAGAAATATAAACCCTCTAATTATGACACTGCTTTTTTGAAAAATGAACATTATATTTATGCCATCAATTTTTACCTGCTTTTTCCATTTACAAAAATAACCTAAGCATGAAGATGGTCTGTAAAATATAGATTTCTATGAAAAAAAGGCTATTTTTTTGCTTGAGGAAGATTGGCTCTGAGCTAACATCTGTTACCAATCTTCCTCTATTTTGTATGTGGGATGCTGCCACAGCATAGCTTGATGAGCAGTCTGTAGGTCTACACCCAGGAATGGAACCAGTGAACCCTTGACTGCTGAAGGGGAACACATGACCTTAACCACTATGGCATTGGGCCAGCCCCTCAGAAAAGACATCTTTTAATGAATCATCTCAAAGAGACATTGTGGACAGGATGCAAGTCTTTGACATCTAATGTGAATGTTTAAAAATGCAAAGCCCTTTGCTACATTTTCTTATCTTTTTCTTGTTATTTTCCATTGTTTTTTCTTAACATCTCTGCACATTTATTTGAAAAATTTAAAAATCCTTTCATCAAAATTTTTCATTCACTGATTTAAAAATTGTGTGATAGTGTTTTAGAACATCTAAAAAGCTACAGAATCTCAGATTTAAACACTCACATATTTACACATCAATTTAAAAAAATCTCAGATTGAATTTTTTGTTTTTGTTCAAATATCCCAGAGTCCAGAAGGTATTTCCGTTAAGCATACTCTCCCAGATTTTCTCACAGTCACATTTAAGATCCAATACTATAAAATGAACAGAGTTTGCACTGACATGAATAATGAATAAACTCTATGGAAGTTTCTGTTTCTCAGACAAAATCTCTCTGTGAAACATTTAGGTCCCAAATGAAGAGAGAGAAACTTGACTAATACACATATCCAGGAAAGCTACAAGTTGATAAAAAATAAAGCACAGTTAAATCTCACGTCACAGAGGGATCTGTGTTTGGAATGCCCCTAATAGGAACTTTGGGAAACATGCACTACTTATTGTAAAAGTACTGAAATCTGGAAATTCTCTTTGCTGTTCATTTACATATATTTAAAAATGCACTGCACTCAGTGAACTCCCACAATGGACACTACTGTCTGGTGTATGTGCAAACATTATTTTTTTCTAAATAATTTTACTTTAAAAACACAAACATGTAAATTGGGTAAAAAGTTGAAAGCAAGGTAAAAACAACAAAATACAATCAAACCACTGTGAAACAATTATTATTAACATTTTGGTGAATTTCCTTCCATTTTTTTCCTATACATATCTGAATTTTCTTTGAAACATTTAAGATGATGCCTTTCTATTATCTCCTGCCATTTTCATATAACACATATAAATAGGCATCTCCTCTCCAAGATAGGCCCTATTTTTAATGATTGTCTAATATTTCACTGTTTGGATATATCATGGTTTACTTAATCAACCTCACTTTTTGGGTGGGTTGTTAATTCTTCACTGTTACAAATCCAATTCTGATTAACCTTCGGTGCTTTCCATGATTTTGCTGGGAGAAAGAAAAATGCCTTGAAACGCAGTTTTTAGATCATAAGTTATAAGCAATTTAAGCTTTTATTATATAATGCTAAATTGCCATGCAGAAGCAAAGGCTGACCAATTAATACTTGCATCCACTGTGTAGAAATACCAATTGAATTGCAACCTCACTGAAGATCCGTATGGTTTTCAAGCCAATTTGTGACAGAAAGCACACATCCCTCTGAATAAGGAAGACTTTAATTTTTAAAACTTATTTACTGCCTATTTGCACGTCTGTAATTTTAAGTTACTTGTTCTAGCCTTTTGCCTTTTCCTACCTTGAGATATCATTGGTTTTATTATTGATGTAAGTTAATCTCTTACTCATAACAATTTAAAATCTTTGACCTTTTTGTTGCAAATGTTTCTTAGTTTATTATTCAGCTCTCAAGGCTGATTAGATTTTTAGACAAAGAAATGTTTAAATTTTTATCATGTCAAATGTATAGATTTTTTCCCTTGAAACATAGCACATTTGTAGTAGTCATTAATATTTCTGGTTCTTTCCCTTCTGAATGTATGAAGGCATGGCACCTACCTGGGGATTGGATGGCGCTGAGTCGCTAGTTTTGTCCAATGACTTGTGAGAGGAAGTTACGAGTGTCACTTCCTGGACAGACCGCTAACTGCCAGTGACAGACCACCCAGAGCTGTCATCTGTATCCCTCTGTCCCAGGGACAACACAGGTAACAGTTGCTCCATCAGCCTGGGGTCTAGAGGGAAGACATGTGGAGCAGAGTCTGCAACAGACTCACACAGCCATTTCAGGAAGAAAACATCTTTGGTTCTTCAAAGCTTCTGTTTGGGGAGGAGTCATTTGTTACAGCAGCCGAATACAGCTTTGTGAAAGTGTTGGAATATTTAGAATTAAAAATTTCTCCTCTAGCCACCCAATTGACAAATAGTCACGTACATAATTACCATTAGGACTTTTTAAAGATTTTTATTTTTTATAATTTAGTTATTTAATCCATTTGAAGTTTATTCTGGTGTATATTAGGAGAAAGCTGATATAATTATATACGCTATATATATTTATATAGTTACCTACTGATGTGTCATACCACCTTCATGATGTATTGAATTATCATATAATTTAAATTCCAGACTATTCTGTGCTTTCTGCCTATATATATGCTAGCATCGTATTGTGTTAATACTAGTGTTAACGTTTGCTGGGTAAATGACTCTTCCTCTCAAATTACTCTTCTTATACTATATTTTATTGAAAATTTTTGCCTATTTATTCATTGGATTTCTTTTGAGAATATCATTAAATATATAAATTATTTTTTGGAAATATTAAAAAATCCTGTCTTTCTGTCTAAGAACATGGATTTTATATCAAGAAATTTATTAGTTTTATTTTATAGTTTTCAAAAGCAAGTCATACAGTAATATTTTTTCCTAGATATTTTAGGTGGGTTTTTTTGATAGCTGAGCTTGATCTTTTATAATATTTTCTTTTTTGGGGTCTGGCCCGGCAGCCAAGTGGTTAAAGTTCTGCACACTCCACTTCGGTGGCGGGGGTTCTCAGGTTTGGATCCCAGGTGTGGACCAGCTCCATTCACCAGCCATGCATGCTGTGGAGGTGTACACATACACAAAATAGAGGAAGATTGGTACAGATGTTAGCTCAGGGCTAATCTTCCTCAAGGAAAAAAAAAAGAGGAGGATTGGCAACGGATGTTAGCGAATCTTCTTCAGCAAAAAATTAGTTTATATTTTCTTTTTTATTATTAAATTTTATTTTTTCCCCAACTTTATTGAAGAATAATTGACAAATACAATTGTAATTGATTTTATTGTTTTGTTTGTATCTACATCTACTTGTCTTCTCGGACCATTATTAAATACTTTAATTTTCTGTTTATTATGTTGAGTTTTCTTATAATATAATCATCTCCAAATAGCCATCATTTATATTTTTCTTATTGCATTGGCTATACCTGAATTAAAGGCTGAAGCTATTATATAATTATGTTAGCATTCTTTTGAGCTCAACAGTTCTTAAAATATGAGGTTGAAAATCAAGTATATTAATTTTTATATTATTTTGTCAGGCAAAAACATGATAAATATCTAGTGTAAGGAAGCAGTAACTCTTCCCTTCATGATAAACGCCAATAAATCAGTTTTTTTGCCATTTTGAGATATCAAAAAATAGCATCAGTGTGACTTTTGTGGATTTCTCTTTTACCTAAATACTTTCTGTCATTTTAGCTGTTAAAAAATGTATAAATCTACCTACACGTATTTTAATTTATTAAAGCATTTGAGTTTGCATATTAACTTCTCCATATAGCTTTGGCTGTATCTCACACATTTTAACATATCTTTTTGCATTCTTGATATTTAATAGATATTTTTAAAATACGTATATTATTTTCTCATTGACTCAAAAGTTAGAGCTACTTTTCAATTTCAAAGTTTGAAGTTTCTTTAAATATTTCGTTTTCCTAATTTAAATGAAAGCACCTCAAGTTCATTACTGAAAGTTTGGAAACTACGGACAAAAGGAGAAAAAATAATAATTTAAAATTCTACCACTCAGAGAGTTAACAATATCAAGATTGAGAGGTATTTTCTTCACATCTTTTCTGCTATATGTAGATCTTTACTAGAACCATATTGTACATAAAAGTTTGTATTTTTGTGTTTTTTCTCTTATTAGTATTTTCTATGTTATTTAATGTTCACTAAAATATAATTATAGTGTTGTATAATATTCCATCTCAAAAAACAAAAGTTTGTTTAGGTGACTCTATTGTTAGACATCTCTTTATTTCCAATTCTTTTCTATCACAAATAATACTTCAATAAATATGTCCATGTGAAAAAAAAATATTTTCCCATCTATTTCCCCAATTCTTTTATATGAAATTCAGGGTTTAATAATACATTCATTTTTAAAGGTCTTGATGCATATTACCTAATTGTCCTCAAGAAAGATTGCATCAATTTACACGCCTACCATGAGTATATGAAAGTGCACATTTCTCTGAATTTCTAGGCATTTTAAATAAAAAGAAATCAATTCCCTAGGCAAAAACTTTTTAATTGATGGTTATTTAAATTCACATTTCATTGACTTTTAATCAAGCTGAATATTTTCCCACAATGTCCTGTTGTATTTTATTGTATTTTTTCTTTTGCCAATTCTTAAGTCCTGGTCCTTACCCATTTGGAGTAAGGTATCCATATTTATCTCGTGCATTTATGCATTAAAGAAAGAAATTATTTCCCATGATGGTTTCAGATACTTTTTCTAATTTGCTATGCTTTTGAATTTTATTTAACTTTCCTCTGATTATGAAAGTTTCATATTTTTATGTAATTCAATCTATCTTTTTACAGTGAATATGTTTACTTCTTCTCTTCTTTTTGGAAACTCCTTCTCACTCAGGCATCTGAACCATTCTCGCAGTGAGGCAGAAGTCGCTGCGCTATGCTACGGTGAGAGCTTAGTGTTTCAACAAATGCTAATGTCTCCCTTGCTGGGCACCTTTGTACCAGGATCAAGAGAAAGTGAGTCCATCTCTCTTCAGGTATCCAAGCCATAAGATTGAAAGCTTAGCAGCTGTCGGCACACTGCCTTTCACCAGATTGATTAGAGAAAGGGAAGGAGCCATGAGTGGTGATGAGAATGAGGGAGATGCACAGAGAAGGGCAGAGATAAAAAAAATTCTTAATGGGGTTCAGGTCTCTGCTTCTCGTTATTTCTGGAGTCCAGCCATATCTTTGCCCTTGATTCTCAATATACATATAATAAATTCCCCTTTTCAGCTTAAACTGATTTCATATGGGTTCTTGTTAAATACAACCAGAATTCTAAATGATATTTTATCTTTGTAATGTTTGTTTCATTGCTGTCATGCTTAGACAATTCTCTCCGTTCTATGATCAAAGAAATATTGCCTAATATTTTTTCTGTTGATTTCTAAATATTTAGTGCTCTGAATTTTTTTTTAATTTTATTTTTCCTTTTTCTCCCCAAAGCACCCCGGTACATAGTTGTGTATTTTTAGTTGTGGGTCCCTCTAGTTGTGGCATGTGGAATGCTGCCTCAGCATGGCTTGATGAGCGGTGCCATGTCCACGCCCAGGATTTGAACTGGTGAAACCCTGGGCCGCCAAAGCAGAGCGCACACACTTAACCTCTCAGCCACGGGGTCGGCCCCTAGTGCTCTGAATTTTGAATTCACTTTGTATACGGTGTAAGATTATCATCTTTTTCTTGAATATATAACCAACCATAAATACATTAATAAATATGTTATACTAAAGTAAATTCTAACTGTTGTGAAATTTTAGACAAATGAATGGTAAATCTTGATTGAGGGTTAGGATATGCTTCCCAACCTTTTTAGTTTTGCTGTGAAAGATATGTGGAATTTTGAAATGTGCAGAGATGGAGGGAATATATTCTAGGCAGAGCATTAGAAAAGACTGAAATTTGGAAAATATTGGCCAATTTGGGACAGATGTTCCTGGGAATAAGTTAAACTTTTCTCCTGCCTTTTTGTTTTCTCCAGCTGCACCGCCTTCAGCTATGGCACCTCCTAATCTGTATGGCACTAAGTTATTTATATTACTTCCCCTTTCTGAGCTATAAGCCTCAACTGCCTTATTTGTCTTTATTGTCTCAACAACTGTACAAGGCATTGCACAGAAGAGGTGGTCAACCAATGTTTGTGAAATGGATGAATAAAGGAGTGTGAGTTTTAATGGCAAGAGAGGCAATAAGGAGATAGCCCAGAGGTTTGCCTGTGGTATCAACATGGTCTAACTTGTATTTCATTTATTTATTAATTTTTTAACCTATGTTTCAAGAAGGTTGCTTTATAGTTATAGTTCCATAATGTCTATTTAGAGTATCTTTAGCTTTTTGCTCTATTATTTTTTTGCGGTTGTTTTCAGACAAATAAGGGACATCTGGGATTTTGCATATTTCTTTCCGTGACTGTCTTTGGGATTTCAAAGGCCCATCTCTTATTGTAAGTTCAAAGCATTAGCTAAGAGTATTGATGGATCGTAATAGCAAATGCTGAAATTAAATGCATTTTTGTGAATCACTAAAGAAGTAAATTAACCAAGAAGAGCAACAAGAAAAGAAAGTCGATGCGCATTTGCAATGTGGAGGACACTTCTGGTCAGCACCTAGGGAGACCAACCCTCCTTGTTGGCCTGGGCTGCAAGACTTCCAGTGCTAAAACCAGGACAGGAGGTCACGCTATAACTTGACCAACATGAACATCTGAGGCTTGGCTGAGAGTGGGTGGAGATCTGTGGGCAGGGCTGGGGAGCATACCCCATGCCACCTGTAAGCATTATGATACATTTTATTCTTCCTAAACTGGAAATTGGAGAGCACCTCAGGCAATGTAATTGCAAGAGCTTGGAAAAGGACTCAAAAGACTCAGATGTAAAAGTAACCTCTAGTTGTGGATGCTTTTTATAGCTTTGATTCTAATTTCCATTGGGATTCTTTATAAATAAATCTCTCTCGCCCTCAATGTTTTAACTTATCAAACGGAGCTGATAACAACATGAAATGATGAGTCTTAGAGTTAGGATAATGCTGAATGAATGAAAGAATTCTGTCTGCATTGTGGCAGTTTTCTTCCAATGCCTAATCTTCTCTGAGGATGGAATTTAGTTAGATATTTTATTCTTTTCATTAAAATTCTGAGTCCAGCTCATCAGAGGACAAGGGACAGTGAACTATAACTTGCTGTTGGATGAACTTTAAATGTTCTGGGGAATTGAAGATCACTGACCACCTTACCTCTCCTAAACATCCTGTAGAGTTGGGTGGGAGTCCCATCTCAGGCCAGGTAACTCAATGGAGGTCAGGAATGTGTGCGTGGGTGGAGACAGCAGCTCGTAGTGAGTGTCATTAGTCGAGCTAAAATTGCACTCAATTTCATATTACAGGAGGATTTTCAAGTGACTGCTGATGGTGGGTCTGACAGTCAGCAATGACCCTAGGGGCTATCATAATCAACTGATGGAAGCGAGCTCAAGGCAAAGGGGCTTACACCATTCTACATGTGCTAGGGTGAGGACAGAGGAGATCCTAAGACTCAGGAGCCAGGATTGGGACCAGGGTCAGGCAAGTGAGGCATTCACCTAAGATATGCAAATTAAGAGGGCACCAAAAATCAGTAATCAAGATGAATAATATTTTCATTCACTATTTAAAAAACCTAAAATTAAAGCAAGAAAAATCTACAATGAACGAAATATCTAAATTGTGAATAAAGTCAGGATCCGCTGCTGCACTTTCATGACTCAGTTCACACTCCTCCTATTAATCTTGAGCTGCTCAGGTCTATACTGAGGGATTTGTGGGCCACAGACACACGGAGAGTGACTTCTCACTAATGTGTTGATGATGGTTATAGATTCAACCATCTGGAGTGGAGTGTCTACTGCAGTGTTGAAGTAGAAAAGTTAACAGCATTTTCCAACGCACCTTTCTATTGGAGAGTAGCTTAGGTATTAAAAACAGATTTTTTATATAAATTGGGCACTCTCCAGGTGTTAAACACTATGCTAAGTGTTTTACACACATTATTATCTTATTATAATCCCTCCAATTAATTACCTTATGAGATAGATGCTATCATCTCTATTTTCTAGAAGAACAAACTGAGGCTTAGAGATGTTAAGTAGCTTTCCCACTGTTACATTTTGGTAAATGCTAGTTTAGATTAGATTTGGGCCAGTATAGTTACAAAACCCTTCTTTCATTTACTACTCATTCATTGACCCCAACAAAGCCCATAATTAGATAAAGAAACTAAAAGCTGACAAGAAAGTGCCCAGGTGTATCTAAAACATGAATGCCTGAATAAGAAAAGAAACACACAAACATGGTTCCCTGGGAAATGTATTCTGAGAATTTACTGAAAGGCAAAAACCAGAATTGCTGTTAGTATGATTGTCAAGAAAGTGATGGCAAGAGTCAAGATTGTTAATAAAGTGATGGTGAGAAAAAGGATAACTGAGGGTCTCAGCTTCATCACAAGGTTTCTGACACAACAGTGACTCAAAGTGATGTCATGGACCTTACGTCTTGCAAAAAATTTACTTAGGTGATACCTTTATTATGCATAGGATGGGGCTTTGAAAGTGATAGGTGTCAACAGGAGTTGACAATGGCAAAGCATGATCACTTGGGTTGATTACTGACCACATGGACTTACAGTGGGTGAGTTGTCAGAGTCTGCTTGGAGAATAAGTAACATAGTCCATGTGTGTGATCAGAAATACCTCTACTGCTGGGCATTCTAGAGCTCTGAGTCTCCAGTACTTCTCATCGCAGCTCTTGTCACTCAAAGACACCCTTTAAATTTCTTCAGGGAGAAGTTGGGAAAGAGAAGTTGTGAAGCCTGTTTCTGTAAAAATTATAACTTACAAAACTCACAGTGACTTTTCTATCACCTTTACACTTTGCCCCATCTTCTGTTCAAGTCAAAATAGATTTGACTTTGGAAATGTAGCAGTGGATACAAAATTCATGTCTTTGGGCCAGTGTTTATAGTAGAAAGGTGTATAAAACTCTTTCTTTATCCAGATGGAATTTTCTTTTCTAATGATAGTCTTTCAGTTTCATTCACTCTAGGAGGAATCATTCCCTGAGTCTATTTTAAGAGTCGATTGACAAGGCAAGATCCTGAAACTTCTGGGATTTTTCCATCAATAAAGTGACTGTTTTCAGTCTTAGAGAGTACATTTGTTTGCCAGAGTATAATTTTGGTAAAATTAGGACTGTATTCTTTCGGAAGAACTTAAAATATATGGGTTTCAAATACTCAACTAAGTCTCAAAGAAGAAAGACAAGTACGTGGCTTCACAGAGATGTTTTTGTCCAGCCAGAATAGTCTTCATTCCCTGTCAGAAATCTTAGCTTTAAAAGCTCTGCAGTACATCTGTAGCCCTTTTGACAACAGTTCTGTACAATATAAAAACTCCATTATGCTTATTAAGCAATGAGATTCACTGTTTCCCAAGGGGATCAGTTTGAACTAAGAGAGAGATTTCCCAAAGGACCAATTGGCGTAATTCACATTTCAAGACTTCTAAGCAATTTGTCCCTCTCCCCTTTTTTAAAGGAAAAAAGATTATTTATCTTGAATCACTTTCATAATGTATTACATAGACATAGCCAATTTCAGAAATGCAGGTTAAAAGCTAATTATATCAGAAAGTCATCTCTGAATTTTCTTCTCTTTCATTTTGAAAATACTTTTAAGTAGAAAAGAAACCTGAGCTGCTCAAGACATCATTAAAATTTGGACATTCTGATTTCTAATTAGATTTCTTCTGATCTGCTTCTACATTTTAAAAGAGGTAGAAAAGAAAATTATTCATTCAGATAATTGATAAAGGCCTGGTATGGCTACCCAGTCCCCAAGCTACATTAATCACGATTATGTCATTAAATGTGAATGCAGTTTGTGTTCTTTGAAACAGCATGTCCAAAATTATTTTCCTTTCTTGTTTTATTTCCTGTATAAAATACAGCTGCTCTTACTTTGATCTGCTTGGAGTCTGTGTGTTCTATATTTCCAAACTAGTGTCAGTTTTGGCATGTCAGCCTCTCTCTGATTCAGAAAAATCCTACTATCCCTGGTGGCTGTGCTGGTTTACATGTTCTTAGGGACAGTTCCTTCCCATCAGGTATTGCATTTGGCTTGTTCATTTGAAATTGAAAGCCAAAGCAATCAGGGGCATGTACGCAGCAATGGTGTATGGAGCTCATCCTAGTAGAATGGACTGAAACTCCCAAGCAGCTTCTGGAACAGCTGGTGGGCTCTTGGAACTTCAGGGACTCCTCTGAAGCATGAGAATTTAGTACCCACCTGCAAGATGAATCTCCAGACATTTGCCCTAACTTCTGCCCCTGCTGGAACATTCTTATTTGGCTCAGGAGCATCTCCATAAAAGATTACTGCTTCCTAAATTAAACACAAGCCTCCAGGAACTATTGTTATAATTCACATCCCAACAATATTACAAGGATTGCACCATTCTTATTAAGTTTCTCATTTTTACTTGGTAGACATTTATTTACATTTATAGACATTTATCACATAGAACACTTGATAAATTCAAGGCTTTGGGGAACATTGTTGATGAAAAGGGCAGCAAAATGCTGCAGAGACCTGCCATTTTCTCTTAAAATGTTCACAGCAGGTTGCACACACAGTGTTCAAAGCTGTTGGAGAGATTTCCATGTCTTCCTTCCACCAAAAGGGCTTTAGAAAGCTGAGTTGACAATGCGCAAGAGATGCAAGTGACTAAAAAGAATCCATTCATGAAAGAAAAAGAATCAAAGAGAGTAGCAGGAAAATACATATGAGAAAATGAAGTAAGAAGAGCTGGAAAAAAGTCAGTAGTTAATAAGACGGTATTGTATACTTGAAAGTTGCTGAGAGTAGATCTTAAGAATTCTCACCACCCACACACAAACAAAAGTGTTACCTGTGTAACTATGTGGAGCGATGGATGTGTTCATTAATTTGATCTTGGTAATCATTCCACAATGTGTATGTATATCAAATCATCATGTTGTATACTTTAAATATATACGACTATATTTGCCAATTATTCTTCAAAACAGTTAAAAAGAAAAAGGCTTTCTGTGATAAAATTAGTAAAGACAATTATCTTTCCTCATAAAAAAGGTCGAAAATGCTTATTTTTAAAGCAATTTAGGTTTCTCATAAGTCCTATTGATAATTTGGTTTTATTAAAATAAACCTCTGACCTTAGAAGAGCTTGGATGTGCCCAACGCTTACACAATGACATATTCTGGGGAGTGCTGCTCTCCCTGTGGTCCTCATTGATAATGATTGGTCCAATTAGAAGTAAGATATTGATCAAGGCAGAGATGACCAGCCGCAACTTCATGGCTGCTTCATTCCAAATACTAGCCCGGTTGGAGGGTATTACCAGGAAAATAAATTTAAAAAGCAAGACTGACCCTTTAATAGTCTGTTTTAGCCACTGTAACGACAAAGATTAGCTGGTCATTGAAACAAAGATTTAAAAAATGAAAATACATGTTCTTACATACATTGTGTGAAAATTATTTGAAGGAGAGCTGGGCACCAAAAATAGTATTAATTCTCTCTCTATTTCTCGCCCACTTATTCTGCTCGTTGCCAACATGCCCTTTACTACCCTTCAACCACACGAGAAGGAAAAAAAGGTTGAATTGAGATTTATTGAGAAACTAATTATAATCAAGATTCCATGACTAAAAAATGTCTAGAAATATATTCAATGAAATGTTAATAGCAGTTAATTTTAGGAAATTGGATTATAGATGATTTTTAATTCTTTATATCTATATCAATTTAAATTTTCTTCAAGTAACATCACTTACTTGGTAATAAGATATTTTTAAATAATTACTTTCTAAAATGCACAATTTGGATATTTTCTCCTTTAAATGAAAAAATAAATTCTATTCATTCTTTTGACGAATTTTAAAATTTGAGAATGCTAAGGTATTAGCCACAAATAAGTCGAAATATTAGCCAATGGGATTTTATCCTTATTATAGAGCTGCCTAGTATAGAATAACCATTCAATTTATTACAAGTATTTACTTTTTATTTATTTATCTTTTGCTGAGGAAGATTGGCCCTGAATTAACATCCATTGCCAATCTTCCTTTTTTTTGTATTTGAGCTGCCACCACCCCATGTCCACTGACAGACGAGTGGAGGATGTCCAAGCCTAGGAACCAAACCTGGGCCACTGAAGTAAAGTGGGCTAAACTTTACCATTAGGCAACCAGGGCCGGCCCCACAACTATTTATTTTTTAAGAAAAATTTTGTCATTTAATTTTTCATTGTGCTTTACAGATTTGGCAAGCTATTGACTTTCATTTTGCTTATCAGCAGTTTTAGAATAATTTTCCTCAAATTTCTCAGCTGATAAGAATCAAGGGGCCTGGGGAAAGGAGAGTTTATTAAAGTATGAAAACAGATAAACCGACTCCCAAAATCTCTGAGTGAGCGACCTAGAAATTTGCTTTTTGTTTGTTTCTTTCTTTTAATAAGCTCCCAAGTTGATTCTTATCAGAAAAGTTTGGAAATACTATTTTAGAATGTAAGTTTCCTAATATTAGCTAATTCTGTAAGAATACTCACAATGAACACATATGGAACAACAGACCAGACTTTATAAATATTTCTGGTGATGGATAATGGAATGATTGTACTCTTGATATTTTTACCCTTTTCTTTTTCTCTGACTACAATATCGTTTGTACTCTGTACTTTTTTAAAGCTAACACAGGCAACTCTGAGCAAAGAAACTGCCCTTTCTTTCTTAGCATTAGCCTTGTAGTTTCACTGGTGTGTGAATTCAAGTAGATGTTAGAATAACACAGTTTGATTTATAGGTCTTATTCTTCACTTTCCACACATGAACCAACATTATCCACAAGAATAACTGCCTCAAAATATTATGGCTAATTGGTTTGAAGTGCTGTGTCCTCTTTTAGAGATGTACATAAGTAATTTTCTTGAGATTCACTTGGGCTGTATACACAGCAAGCAGAAGACAGTTTTAATAGGAATGTAACTTCAACCACCAAATCAATGCTTATGGCCAAGCAATTAACCAGGTAATTCCTCTAGCGCAAAATCAGTCAAAATGGTTGTTTTAATGTCCAAAATTTTGCAACTGATTCATTTTTATGATGTGGATAATTATCATGCAATAATTCCCTGTTAAAAAAAAGCCTACATCACTGGCCCTTCTGTGTTATAGGAGGGAGTTCGGGCAGGTGTCTGAGATTTGAGTCTTGCTGGGCAATTATCAATCTGGCAGGATTCATTTCTTCATCCACTGAGGGTTGTTTATATATTTGGAATTCCTCATTCTCGTCTTCATTAGTGAATTCTAAAGCAGTGAGTGAAAACAGGCTGCAACCCCCTTATTTACAGCTTTATGGAAGTGTTAAAATATGCAAGAACTGGGAGTCCTTCAGATGGAAGCCAAACAGATTCTACAACCAAATACGAGTGAGATGTTTTTATGGTATCTTTGACTTCTTTTTAAAGAATACATTATATTCTTTAGAAGGCTGTATTTTCTCAGTAATGATTTAAAAATACTTAGTTCACATTGATGAAATAAATACTCTCCCACTGATGTGGGACAATTTGCTAGAAGACCATATGGGCTCTAATTCCTATGCATAATAGGGCCTGGATTAAGGGGCTACGGGAGCCCTAAGTAAATGCTTTTCACATTCTTGCTCTCTGGGAGCACATAGTGTCTTCTTAGTACATTTTTTTTCTCAGTTGGATTTTCTTTGTTTTCTTGAAGGTAATTTTAAGTGGAAATTTGGCATTCAGTACTTAATCCCATTTTCATATTACTACGTGATCCTTCATTGACTTCAATGGAATTCCTTTACAAAACTACTGAAACCTTGGTCACTTTGTCACCTATAATAAAACTCTACTGCCACATGGGATGTTTAAAATTATTAGTTACACCTTATCCAAGAGTCTACTCAGCCAACACCCTCGCTGGAACGATGTGTTCTCATTGAATCCTCCACTGCAGGAGATTGCAAATTAGGTGACTATTTCCAACAGCCTCTAAATAAGAAATCAGAAACCGAAAGCATAGACAATATCATAAATACTGTGACAAACGGCTCCGGCACATGCTAACAGACCATTTCTAATATGCAAACATCGGAGAGTAAGCAACAACATCTCAATGCCACTTTCTCATGTCAAGGGAAAAGGATGAACGACTCACTGTGTTTTATGTTTTCAAACTTTCAGGTGTCTTCTTTGGCAAGAGGAAACTGAACTCACCAGAGTGATTTTTCTCTTTGATGGTCTTGTGGCTCAGTGAGGCAAAAAGCATATAAGTTATTTAAATACAAATGGATTGATAAATCTACATGTCGTGCTGGGGCACAGTGTGAGGCAAGCAGCTGAGGTTTTAAATCCCACTCTCCTCCCCACAATGGTTTACAATAGAAAAACGGAGAAACTGCACACCACCAGGTGTAGCCATAATGTAGTACTATTGAAGCTGTAGCTTCATTGTCAGAAACTTCATTTAAATGTCCATAAAACCATCCTGATACAAAGAATGAACTGTAATAGCTTATAATTATGACAGTGCATAAAGTATGCCTTACAACCCATTACGAAGCCATAATTTTAGCACAAAACCATAAACCAGGAGAACAAAACTTGAGAACTTCAAAATAAAATTACAGTTTTTGTAACAGCCCAATAGAGCAAAGCTTTTTTTCTCCACAATAAATGATTGTCTCGTCTGCCTTCCATATGCAAAACACAAGTGGATTTCTGATTCTTCAGACTTTACGCTATAGTACTTTCTCAAAAGGATCTTAGCACTGGAGCATTAATACATTTCCAAAAAGGATTTTAATACTCATTAGAATGAGATCTGGTACGGGGTAGAAAGATGGTTATTATTCACTCGTGTCAAAATGGGAAATTAGGAAGAAAGGCTTTTGTGTTTGGTCTACTGAAAAAAAGCCCCCTCCTGGCATGAGGAAGAGGAAATGCCTGTTTTGATCATCAAATCAATGCAGTTAGGCCTGAGCAAGATTTATCAGTCTTTATGCAAACAGAGGAAAGTGAACATTTAAGAACTGTGTATTTTATGAAAATAAGCAGAATCTCAATGCCAGAATATTTAACTCTTTGTCAGCTTTCTTGATCCATTTTCAGGTTTTCTTTAAAGCACCCTGAAATTTTTTTCTGACGTAGATGATATACAGTTAATCTGACATTAGCAAACCAAAGTGCTCTTTATACCTAATCATACATATTATAAACACACACATTTTATATATATATATCTTCTGAAATGGAAAGTCAAAATATGCATGCTTCAGAATGCACTCCTAAAATATAACATTCATTATCATTATTGTTGAAATAATTTTGTACATAAAGAACAAGATTAAATCCTCTATAATCCTTCCATTGCCAAGAGGTAACCCTGTGAATATTTTGGGTACATATTTTCAAAACATTGGTAAATTCTATACATGGTTTTATGTAATTTCTTTTTCTTTCTTTTTTTTTGAGGAAGATTAGCCCTGAGCTAACTACTGCCAGTCCTCCTCTTTTTTGCTGAGGCAGCCTGGCCCTGAGATAACATTCGTGCCCATCTTCCTCTACTTTTTATGTGGGACGCCTACCGCAGCATGGCATGCCAAGCGGTGCCATGTCTGCACCCGGGATCCGAACCAGCAAACCCCGGGCCGCTGAGAAGGGGAATGTGTGAACTTAACCGCTGGGCCACCAGGCCAGCCCCCTATGTAATTTATTTTTCAAAACACATTACACTGTGATCATTTTCATGTCATTAAAAATCTTCTAATATACTATTTAATGGTTGCATAAAACCTTATATGCAAATGAATTATAATTTATTTAATCCTTCTTATGGACAAATATTTAGGTTTACAACTTTCTGATATTATTTATATACATGTACATAATACTGGAACCTACTTCTCCAATTATTGTTTTAGGATCAATTTTTGGAAGTGAAGCAAAGGATAGGAACTTATTTTTAGGTTTTAATATAATTTGCTACATTAATATGACTAATTTGGAGGTTTTTGTTTATCACAATGTAGTTTTGAAGATGGTATTCCAGACGTGAAGAATATTAGAATTTTTTCTAATTATACTCATGATATAATGGCACTGTATGTTGACAATGACTTTAGACTCCTCTCTACTCTGTGCTGTCTGGAGTAGAAACTACTGTCTTTGTTCCAGTCCTGTGGGACCCAACCCCTGACATGAGTCATCTGGACAGTATGTGAGGAGAGAGCCAGGCCACTCAATGTGGGAATGCAAAGAAGGCCTAAGAGCTTGGATGTAGTGAGAGAGAAGTTTATAAGATAGGGTAGGTAAAATTTAAGGCAATTCACACCTGATAGTTTCCATTTCCTCTTTGAAATAAGAGATTAGGCTTTTCCATAAGGAAAAGTGAAGGGGCCAGGAAAAGGTGGGAGGCTTGAACTGTAAATGTCTGTAATTGTTCATGTAGAAGAGTAGAGGACAGGACAGACAACATGTCAGTAACAAGCCCTGCCAAGTAGCATTGAGGTCCTAGTTGAAGTTCAAAGTCATCACACTGTAATAGCATTCACACAATCATATCTCCTCCCATGGTGATTGGCTACTTAGGGAGGTAGGAGCGATGCAATGATGTAGCTTTGAGAAACTGCAGGACACATGGTAGAAAGTCAAGATTAGCAGGGTTTAGTGAACTGGAGAGTGGAAATTTGACATGAAGAAACGTGAGGTTTAGGTTGAATAAGGAAGAAAGTAAGAGTATAAGGAATTGTTAGCTTGGAGGTGAGGGAAGGACTAAAGGATATGGATTTCTGGATGAGATCCACGAGCCAGTGCTGTGAGAGTGAGGAAGTGAGAGTTAGCCCTGCCAATCGTAGTTCAACGCTGTAAATCATTACATCACAGTGTGAATGAAGTTATATCATAAAAGCTCACAAATGGATAATGCCATGTGTCAATTCGATTATTCCCTCCTTGAATTGACAAATGAGTGCTGAACATTCACCATGTGTCAGGTGCTGTCCTAGATCCTGGGGATACAGAGGTAAACCAAACAAAGTCCTTGGCTTCATGGAACTAATATGCTAGTGGAAGAGGAGAGATAAACAATAAACGGAATAAATGCATAAACTATGCATCTTACATAAAATATGTCAGATGGTGATAAGGAAGCAGGAGAGGAGAATAGGGAGTATTGAGGTAAGAGGGGGTTTGCAATGTTAAGTAACATGGACAAGAAGTAGAGGAAAATGTGATTGGAATGATGTGAAAGAAGAGACAATGCCATATAAGCAGAATCCAACTTATAAATGGGTTGAATATGTGGCTTTCCAAATAGTCATCTGTATTTTGATTAGTTAGAACTCAAGCTTCCTTTTCACAAAAAGATGAGATGATTAATTGTGATTGGGGACCCAGGCAATCCTGACTTCTTCACAAAAACACTTTCTTGGATTCATAACATGTTGGAAATGCCTTCCTTTACAACCCTGAGCTTCAAGTCCTTTTAAGATTTTCTGGCCCCCAAGTCTAGATATTTTTTTTGAGTTCTGAGAAAAGAAGGGAGTCTGGTGAGCGATGGAGGCTGGGAATTTCTCATGACATTACATCTGCGGGGAGCAGAGAAGTCAGAAGAGGGAAGAGGGGAGGTGACTCTAGTGCCTGGAGCCCTGATTGAGTTGCTGGGTGACCGTAAACAAAGGGTAGAAAGAAGCTCAGAAGCTCCAACAACAACTCCCCAAGGACACCTTGCAAAGCTTCTGGGCACAGGGAGGACACTGAGAAGACCTTGGCAGCAGTGGCTTCCTTTGGAAGCTTGGTGTTCAGAAAGTGGGATGCTTGCTCTTGTTGATTACCCTATAAGCCAATTTCTCAGGAGATTCAGGTAGGAGGAACACAAGCCTGACCACCATGTACTGTTTGTTTATTTGTTATATCCAGTATCACTTATACAATGATAATTATTGAAAACCTAATGGGTACCTCTTGGGATAATCACCGAACAACACACAAGATCCCTGCCATGTGAGCTCGCATTCTAGCAGGGTAAGTAAGACAGTAGAAAATCAACAGAGTAAATACATAAGTTATGTAGGCTATGTGAGAACTGTGGGTCCGGTAAGACAGTGAAGGCTGGAGAATCTCATCCACAAAACGAAGCTCCTGGCTTCTTCAGTTTTCACCACTTGGAGGTATTTTTCATGTTTATAATTGTAGTAGACAGAGATGAGGTTTCTGGAAGTGTTACCTACACATAAGGGGTGGTTCTGTATCTTTTAGATTGAGTTTTCACTATAAGCTTAAAAAATGACTTTGAGTGTCTAAGAATTCTGGAGAACAGTTTCGGCTGTTTTGAAATGCTTGTGGATGTCTATGAGAAAAATTAAGATGTTTTAATAATGCAGTTTCAGTCATTAATCACTTCTTGAAATGAGAGAAAAAAGTAATTGCCAAGATGCAAGGCTTTGAAGTTATTATACCGAGCGTGGATGATCACCACTACATTTCTCCAATGGCTTTATTACATTACTTTAAGTATGGTCTCTATTTCCAGGAAAGCAGAATTTATAAGAGCTATGGTAATACACCCAGTACCTTGTAAACATTGCCTATATCCCCGGTTAGCCCGTCTATATATGAAAAAGCTGTTCTATTTTACAAAGTACATAATTGCGTTTAAATTTATTTTTCTACTTTCCACAGCCCAAACGAACCACTTATAATAATCATTGTATTTTTCCACCACCACTCTGAAGGAAACTTTATCATGCGGAGTTTCTTTCAAACAGGTAGTTGTTTTAAAATATACTTGTAAACAGGGCAAGCAGAAGCCACAATCTCAACACCACCCCAAAATATCTCAGGAATGATATATGAATTTTTTTAAACAACAGTATTTGTATCAACATTTTAAAGAATATTTTTCCATGTAAATGACCTTTTCAAAGTAAAAATTTCTTAGGAACTGTATCTAAGGTTTCAAATAGATGATTACACCAACCAAAGAAGAATTTTATCAGCTCACAGATACATCCTTCATTCGCCATTTGCAAGAGAGAATTTAGCTAAAATCTTTCGCATCTGTTCCCTGGCTCTCTTTTTCTCTCTAACTTCTTCTAGTTTATTTTATTAGCTTCTCTTCCTCAGCCTGCTCCATTATATTGATCTTCTTGTGTGTGTGTATGTGTGTTTTATTATTCTCTCTTTCCTGTTCACAAATTTTGGGTGACCTCATTTACTGTCATGACTTTACAGCCACTGTATCCTATATGGCTCTTTCCTATATGATGGTACTTCAACTTCATTTTGGATCCCTATCTAGAGTAGGGTAACCAACCATCCCCAGGGACTGTCACAATATTAACACTGAAAGTCTGGCATCCTAGGAAAGTCCTTCTCCCAGCTGTGAAGAGTGCGGGTTGTCGGAGATGGAAAAGGTTGGAGGAAAGACTCAAAGCTCATACAGCACTCCCCAAATTAGGGGCTGAAAGCAATACTGTTTTCAGCGTCAAATGGATACAGCATAGATTGTCCACGTCCCATTACTGTCACTATTTTTTCTCCAGCCACTGAAGTTGGCAATCATGATTTGCAGTTCACAATAATGGACCACTAATTGTTGCTTCTCTTCCAGTGATGCGTCTTAAGTGGGCAACGTAAGTGGCTTTCAATCAAGAGTATTAATATTCCATCTTTGACTTTGTCAGTGGATTAACTGTTGTTTTGTATCAAGATACCGAAGCTTTAATTTGTTAAATGTCAAGTAGCTAAAATATCCTCATTAGAAGGATACACCATTGACTTTATTCTATGAATATCAAGAATATATTTCAACAAGGAAATGTTCTCAGTGAATTGGGAGAGAATTGCCTCTATCCACTGGAAAATTCTTTGTGGAGGTCCTGGTAGAGAGCAGGGCAAGTGGAAAGGTGAGCTAGTATATTTGCCTCACTCAGCACTGGATCAAAACAAAACGTGGTCTGACTCACCATGGGATTAACATATTCCTTGAAACATGTTCTAGTTCTGTGTGACTGCAGATCACAGAAGCTCAAAATGATAAATTAATAGGCAATATCTGTGGCTGATTTTCTTGGTGAACAAGTCATGTGTAAAAAATTATCATGTGTGACGGCACTATATGAGTATGTACCACGGTTTAGATTGAGAAGTATTTCCATTTAAGAAGCTTGTGGCATTGAACTTAAGTTATGTGGATGAGATGAGCGGAGCTTATGTTCCACTGCCACAGCAGGTTACATTTGGCTGGGGAGGATGCTTCCCTTGAGTGTTTGATGCTTACTACTAAGTGAACATTTGCCCCACATTTTAAGACTTTTCTGGATTTTGATTTAGCATGTATAATTTGTGTGTTTGATTTTCAAGATCTAAATGCCAACATAAGGGAATTTTATCCAGAAGTGCGTTGGTACAACCAGCTCTCAAAAAAACATATTTGTATTTATAAACAAGTTTGTTATAAATTTTATTGGCATAAAATTTAGGAAAAATTGACAAATAGTAATGAAATATGCAATACTATTTCTCATAAATTCCATTAAGCCAATTGATTTTTGCAGGGCGTTTTTGCTAAACTCCTATATTTGTAGCCAACCTAGAATTAAAATTTAACCATGATTTTACAGAGTTGCATCCAAATACACTAACTTTTCCCCCCAAAACATTGTGATTAAATTTGTGACTTACTGTTACACTGTTTCTCACACTTGCACAAGTTACGTTCATTACACTGAAACTTCTTTCAACTTTAGGACTTAACATGGCACATTTTCAAGTTAGATGTGCATTATTAACATTTCTCCATCACTTTCCTAAGTCTAGGCAGTCAGCAAAACAATACGTCAACCTCTGATGTTTAGTGTTTATAGATATAGATTCACAGGGGTAAATGCTCCCATTATGGCCGACTTTGTACAGCACTTTATTGAGGTGTGATTGACAGACAAAAAGCTGTGCATATTTAATATACTAGTTGATGAGTTTGGAGATAAATATACATCTGTGACATCATCATCACAATCTATGCCATAAACACATCCATCATCTTCAAAAGTTTTCTCCCGTCCTCTTCAATTTTTTTATTATTTGGTATTATTATTTTGTGTAATAAGAACACTTAACATAAGATCTACCCTCTTAGCAAATTTTTAAGTATACGACACAGTATTGTTAACTATAACTCTGTGCTGTACAGTAGATCTCTAGGACTTATTCATCTTGTATAACTGAAACTTTGCACCCTTTCAGTATTACTTCTGTGTTTCTCCCTCACCTCAGCCCCTGGCAATCACCATTTTTACACTCTGCTTCTATGAGTTTGACCATTTTAGAATCCTCATATGAGTGGTATCATGTATTATTTGTCCTTTTGTGGCTGACTAATTTCACTTAGTATAATATCCTCCAGATTCATCTATGTTGTCACAAATGACAGGACTTCTTTCTTTTTCAAGGCCGAATAATATTCTGTTAATTTCACTTAGTATAATGCCCTCCAGGTTCATCTATGTTGTCACAGATGGCAGGGCTTCTTTTCCTTTTCAAGGCTGAATAATATTCCATTAATTTCACTTAGGGTAATTTCCTCCAGTTTCATCTATGTTGTCACAAATGGCAGGACTTCTTTTCTTTTTCAAGGCTGAATAATATTCCATTGTGTGTAAATACCACGTCTTTATCACCATGGCTAATTTCAATCTACCAACATGATGTCAACACAGAATTGGGAAGAGATGGCAGCAGCACACCATTATATGATATTTTTACATTATGGATACAATAGATGTAAAAAACCTGGACGTAGGTAATAATAAATAAAGTAAAATAAGTAGGATGTGATGCATTTTAATATTTATTACCTTTGTTTTTGGTGTAATATATTTAATTACAAATTTATAGAATTTAATTTTTTCATAACAGCTGTGTTTACCAATAGGCTTTTAACATTCTTGAAAATTTAACAGTTGTCTGTTGTGAGCCAATACAACCAGCTCTAGCATATCATTGGCCTAATCTGAAGAGGCTTCATTGATGAGAGAAAGCAATGTACTCCACTTCCAAGCACCTCCACCACTGCCACTCCCTCTAAGCTACTGATATTCCTCCCAGGATCACTGCATGCTCTCCACTTCACCTTCCTGCTGCCCTCATTCCCTGTCAGTCCACTTGCCACACTGCAACCAGAGTGATCCTTTCAATGGCCATGTTAGATCTTCGAGTTCCTCTTTTCAAAGTTCTCCAATGGCTTTCCCTCTCACTTAGCATTTAACCCAACATTCTAGCCACCACCACATCTTTGACTTAGATCTAGTGATCTCTCTGTCTTGTTTCCTATCAACTCTGCCATTTTGCTTGTGTCTCATCAGCCTCCTTGCAGTTCTTCCCATGTACACAGAGCTCCTAGCTTGGCGCCCTTACGCTTTGCTTCCTTGGCCTGGCATGCAGAGACACCCCAACCTGCGCACTCTCTAAATTGCCTTGTCTCTAACCCAATGCTACCTTCTCAAAGAGACTTCCTTGACCAACTGATAATAAATAGCATGCCCCGAATCCCTGGACTGTTTTCTCTTCCCCTACCCTTCATCTCATTGTTCTTCCTAGCATGAATCAGAACCTACCATATTACATATTGACTGGCTTATTTTTCATGTCCCGAACAAGACATGCATTTCATGAAAGAAGGAACTTTGCTTCGTTCATTGTTGCATCCCCAGAGCCTAGAAAACTATCTGTCGCATGATAAGCACTGACAAATATTTGTTGGCAACATACATTAATCCTAGTTGTTGTTTACCTTGAAATTTGCTCTTTTGGGTTGAAGTCCACCACAATTTCTCCTAGGACAAGCTGCTCAGTGGGTCAAGGGGGCAGAAAGGTACCAAGTTCCACTAGTTATGTGGAAGAGAGGAGCCTGTTTCTAGTTCTCACAAAGATGCCATATGGGCTAGTGGTGGCCTTGATTTCATCCCATTGACAAATTATATTTTTCTGTCTTCAATACATTTAAAAAGCTATTTCGTAAACAAAAATGTTTTCTTTCCTCATTGCACCCAAAATCTTAGGACAACTTAGTTTAGCTATCACCTCTCTGGGAAAGAAGATATATAGATATGACTAAGCAACCAGAAAATTACACTTTTATTGGGAGTGGATCTGTGGATTATTAAAAATGGAAGCATCTTTGAAGAGATTGATACATTGTCAGTTCCACAGAAAAGATCATGAAGGAAAGGAGTTAAAGAGCAGTCATAATTGTTTATAATATTTCAAGAAGGTTAAGTTAAATACGAACAGAAATCAAGTCCCATTTTCTTCCCTACCATGGCTCAGAAAAGAAACTAAGTCTAAGCACCTAGAAAGCAATTAAAACTCATTGTGATGACTGCACTCACGGAATATTTGTAAACAACCTATACAGAAATTTACAGTCCATGTCTCATTTTTTTTTTTAACATGGCCTTACTTTATCTATAGCCAGGAAATCAAATAGAAGGATAAAAAGAGAGCAAGAAAAAAGCTACCCTACTCCTGATTTACTTCTATAGTAACAACATGGCCACAATGTCAAGGGATAGTGTTATTCAAAGTTTAAATTCTAAATTGCTGACTGTAGATATTTCCTTTAAGATTTTTGTTTATCTGTGAAGTGGACATAGTAGTATTTATTGCCTCAGGAAAAGTTCTAAAAATCAGATAATATGTGAAAACTGATATTGTTAGCCTTAAGGCTATGTTTCCTAAATTGGTTTAAATATTTAAGTGGGCATTTTTGTGAAAAGGAAAGTTTTCCTAAGACTTTAATGATGCTTGCATTGCACACAATATATTTATTATTGTCCACTTAAGGAAATGAGAATCTTTCAAAGAATATGCATGTTCAGACCTTCAGATGTACTCTCCATTTATGATTTCTTCAATACTCTATAAAAGTCACCAAGGCTTAACAATTTCAAAAGGCAGTTCATCTCTCTAAGAGGTCCTCTTTTAAATGTGGGCTGCCGGACCTCGCCCAGGTGGCTTATCTGACAGTCTTGGCAAGACTCTGGCCTGGGTGATGATTCTGGCTCCAATGTTTCTGCCTACAGCACAAAGAAACTAAAGGCTCATTTCCCAGAGGACGGGGGAAGTTGTAGCTCTAACTATTTAAAATCGGATTTTATTGGGTAATGCTTCAAAGCACTCACTCTGCATTTCTGCTAACAAAGCTGAACATTCAGCCAAAATATTGGAAAGGAAATACTCAGGCAGAATGAAACGACAGAGGAGGCTTGGAGGAGCTGAGCCAAGAATTACAAAATAAAAGGGGCATATTCCAGAAGGAGAATTGAAAGAGAAAACTGTTTTTAGCACACCAGTTAGAATCTCATTGTCCCACAGTCATACCCAAATCTTGGAAATAACTAATTCTTTAGTCAGTTTTTAGCTTTTCCTCTCATACACTCACTTAAAATCCTGTGCCCTTACAGTAAAGAAGACTTTACTAGCCCTTCTGGGCAATTCAATCTTTTAACACAAATTGGCATTTACCATTTAACGGCAGGTACTGAGTATGGAGGCCACAGGAAAGTTTTCTACTTCTACTCTGGAAATAAAATGACTTCAGCATCCATGTAATGAACAAGGTAGGTGTTCTGAACAGATATTTCTATCAGAAGCAATCACCATTTGAAACACAGGTCTGGGAAGCAGTTTAAGCTCCATAACATGACTCTGAGGGTAAACATATATACTTATTTATCTCCTAGTAGGATAGCTTTATTTATACTCTGTTGATTTTTTTTTTTTTTGAGGAAGATTGGCCCTGAGCTAACAGCTGCCACCAGTCTTCCTCTTTTTTTTTTTTTGCTGAGGAAGACTGGCTCTGAGCTAACATCCATGTCCATCTTCCTCTACTTTATATGTGGGATGCCTGCCACAGTGTGGCTTGACAAGTGGTGCATAGGTCTGCACTCAGGATCCGAACTGGTGAACCCCAGGTGCCAAAGTGGAATGTGTGAACTTAACCACTATGCCACCGTGCCGGCCTCATACTCTATTGATTTTACTGTAAACTCTTCTGCTCCTTGAAAAACTCAGTTTATTTGGTCAGGGGAAGCCAATCCCACCCAAACTGCCTTAATGGATTCTTTAGAAATGGCTGAGGGCAATCCTAGAGACAGCTCAGGAAGCCAGTCTACAAGGACAAAACAGAAAACAGGAAGAACTGAGCAGAAGTTCACTGTGCTGGGCAGAAATAGAATCCTGGATAGACTGATTTCAGTGAGGTTCTTGCATTGCTCATTTTGTCAATGATGATTCACTTGTATTTCTAATCCTCACAGAGTGTATGTGTGTATGCATTTCTTTTATAAAATCATCTTTACTAACTATAGCATGCACCGCCTTTGAGAAAATTTCAAATTTACCTTCAGAATAGATAAACATGCTTCTAGGTGTTACCTCCATTGTATCTGAAAGCACAGCAGGCAAATCTTCCTACAACCGCTTGGAGACAGTTAACTTCTTTTGAAAATCTCCTGCATTGCAAACGACCCACAGAAATGACAGAAATCAAACCGGAGTGAGTAAAAAGCAGAGTGATACTTTGGCCTAAGAGATTTCTAAAAATAAATTGTATGGTAACAATTCATGATGAATTTGAAAAAAAAAGTTCAAGGACTTTTTCTTTTTGCTTTGTATTTAACATCTCCAAGTGGTTCTGCAGAGAAGCTATATTTGAGAGAATAAGAATTCACGTACAAGGTGATTATTTTTAATGCATGTGTCTGTCTTAAATTATCATGATGTCAAAGAATTTAAAAGGACCTTGATCATCTATAAAGTTTTTATTTACAACTTCAATTTTTAGAAAGAAAACCATTTAGATATTGCTAAAGTGTCTCAAGATAAGGAGACTAGATATTGTTCTTGTAAACAACAACACAGCCTTTGTAATATAGTCAAGTCAATACATGCTTATTGCAAATGTAAACTGTGCCGGGGATACGGAATCAAACACGACACTTTCTTGTTCATGTATGCACTCATTTACAACATTTATTGAGTGTCTACAATGTGCCAGGACCACTTTGAGGCAATGGGTGTCCAAGACGGGAAAGTAAGACCAAGTTGCTGCCTTTATGGAAATTTCAGCCTGGAGGAGGAAAAAGACATTAAAAAAAGATGTTTAACATAATGGCAGGCAGAGTAAAGTGCTGTGATTAAAAATAAAGCAGGACAAGAGATCAAGGGTGACAGAGACAAGAGTGCAGTTTTAGGTAGGATGGTCCAGGAAGACCCTTCTGGCAAGGTGACTTTTAAACAGGGACTTGAATGGGATGAGAATAAGAAGGAAGGCATTCTAGGCAGGTGGATCCTAATGCTAAGGGTACTATAGTAAGAGAAGAGGGCATGTTGAGGGTATGTTACCATAGTGAGAGAAGAAGGTATGTTGAAGAACCCATGGTCAGTGGTTCTGGGGGGATGAAGCATGGAGAAATGGCAGAAGAGAAGGCAGGAAAGGGATGTGGGGGCAGTGTTAGAAGGGATTGTAAACTATGCTGAAGAGTTTGAATTTTCTTAAGGTAGTAGAGAATTGAAAGAGTTTTAAAAGAGATAAGAAGCCAGAGCTGTATTTTCACCAATACTTGGGAGTGGTGTGGAGATTAGGAAGGGTGGAGGAAGGTAATACTTTCCTTTCATGTAGTGTAAATCAGAGGTCTTCAACTACATTTGTTCATACATGTTTGATCAAATATATTTAATGGTTAATTTTGTGTCAAGTTGCCTGGGCCATGGGGTGCCCAGAGTAAGCACTTCTGGGTGTGTCTGTGAGGATGTTTCTAGGTGAGATTAGCATTTGAATCTGTGGATTCAGTAACATAGATTGCCCTCCTCAAAGTGGGTGGATATCATCCAATCCATTGAAGGTCTGAATAGAACAAAAGGGGTCGATGGAGAAATTCCCCCCTTTTTCTTCTTGCCTGACTGCTTCATCAGGGACATTGGTCTTTTCCTGCCCTTGATGCTCCTGGTCCTCAGGCTTTCAGACCTGAACTGGAACCTGCACCATTGGCTTGTGTGATTCTCAGGCCTTCAGACTTGGACTCAATTACACCACACGCATCCCGGGGTCTCCAGCTTGCAGATAATAGATGTTGGTACTTCTCAATCTTCAGTTATGTGAGGCAATTCCTTATAATAAATATTTTCCTATATATATATATATATCCTATTGGTTCTGTTTCTCTGTAGAACCCTGACTAATACAACCTTCTTTCCCCCAAAAAAGTAATTTTGAAAAATACTTAAAATGTTCACAATGTATATTTTAAATACTTGCAAAAATATAATTTCAAGCTTACTCAAAATATTGGCATTTAAAAATAACTATTTCACTCTATTTAAAGTATTCAATAGAATATAAACGCCAAGGTGATTTGTTTCCCACCACCATCCACGTAAAACCACAATTAGTTGCTTTTAACAGTTTTACATTAGCGCCTTTTCTCCTTCAACTTCCTCTACAGAATTTACTCTAAAATAATGTTTTTATGATTTTTAAATGTTTTTTGAATAATTTTTGATATTTTCTGCGACAAAAGCACATGCACACATATATTACATATTTATAATGTATTAATTTTAGTTAATGAAACTAATCATAGTAACTAATATATTCATCATTTATTTATAATTACAATACTTATAATTATACATAACAAATATATTTAGTTAATATAACAGTAATAATAGCAGCAATCCTTCATATAGTACTGACTATGTACCAGTCCCTGTTCCTGATGCTCTTCACATTTTACCTTAATTAATTTAATCTTCACAACTACCCTAAGAGGTAACTCAGAAATCTGTTCAGATAAACAAGGGGTGGGAACAGAGAGACTTTCATTACAGCAACATCATATAATCCTTTGAATGCCTTCGGAGTTACGTGCCCAAATCAAATAGTGAGCTATCATCAAAGGATGCTATCTATTATCTAATTCAATTAGGTTATTCTTCAATATTCTCATAGCAGAATATTTGACAGCACTCAACCTGGGAAGGAATTTGTTAGCTCGTCTCAGGGCCACAGTTACCAGTGATGGAGAGTCTTTACACCCATATGGCACTGCAGAGAGAGGAGCCAGTGGATGTGCGAGAGAGGTTGCCCTTTCTTTTGTTAAGACAGTGAAGGTCAATTCACCCAGGAGACACCTTGACTGTGCTACATTCTCAGAAGATTGGTTTTGGAAAGATTACTATGGAAGCTGAAGATCTAGAAACCAACCCCTTAAAAATCCCACTATCCTTGCTTCGCTTGAAAGCCTTCTGCTCCATCAGGGCCACGTATACCCCAGTCCTCAGATCGCTGGTCAATTCTGATCCCCCCAAAGCAACCCTGGCACGGCCCTCTTGGAGGGCACGCTCAAAGTTCCTCTAAACTATTCTTTTTGTTGCTTTTCTTGTCCTTAAAAAACTTCTTGTCCTTTTCAAAAGTTGCCCAAGATATTAAATGGCTCTCTGGCCATCGTTTGAAACTAGAGACCAGATTTTTATTATGTTGATCAGCTCTCTTTACAATGTTCGGTGCTTGACAGGTTAATATATGTTTTATTGGATTATTGATCGATTTTTTGTTCCTATCGAACAGCAAAGTACCATTTTCAAATGATGCAGATTGTGAGCAAAAGTGGGTGATGGGGAGGGGCAGTACTGGATGACAGTGGATGCAGCTGCTGCTAAGTATCATTTCACCCATGAAATATATTTTCAAAAAATTGCTATAAGGAAAAAACTCTTTCCTATTTCTATCCTTGGAATTCTAGAACCATTTTAAAGTTATATTGATGAAAAAAATGTTACTTAAATTTAAACAAGCTACAGTCCGCCTAAAAGATATTTCTTGAAGGATACAGAAGCCACTTTGATATATTAATTTTATACCAGAAGTTTTCAGAGCTTGCTGGTTGAATGATCTGTTGGAACATGACCATTTTATTAAACTGTCGTATTTTAACTTATCCAACAGTTATTTTTTTTTTGTGCAAAATCTCATTATGGATTTTACATGTTTCCACAGGTAGAGTGGTGGAAAATTGATAGCTGTTGTTTCATTTGACAAATTCTTGGATCCTCATATATTTTCTTGCTTTTGCCCATAACCAGGAAATGGACTGGTTATCACTTTCCAGGCCTTTGTTGTAGGAAGGAAACAGTCCTTTTGAAAGCTCTGGGTGCTGTTTGTGAATATTTAATCATGGAGGTGGTACCATGGCCTCATCTACAGCAATATGTCAAAATTAATTTCATGGTATTCTGTCAAGGAAGGAATCTTACCATATGCCCTCAAATAAAAATAAATGTTAGGAAAACTCTGACAAGGAGTTTACCTAATTCTGCAAAATCTTTGGATGCAAGATTCCCTTAAATGAAAATAGAATCATTCATACAAACATGATTGAGTTTAATTTATTTCTGTTGTTAAAAAGGAGTTTAAAAAAAGGACTTCCGTCTTCTTATGCCTCCAAATTCACACTGAATATCTTTAGTACAGAGTCTCATGTTTTTCTTAGAAATGCATTAAACGCAAAATTAAATATGAAGAGAGAGGAAGAGTGAGAACCTGACAGACATACTTAGAAGGATGTTAAATACTTGGATTGGAGACACAGTGAGCAGATTCTCCAAATATGACAACGGTTCCCTGAGACCAGGACAATGTTACATATCAGTAAGTCACTCAACACATGTTTAATGACAATCTCAGAGAAAAGAGCCTAGCTCTGCCTGAACACATGGAACTTTATTCTCCACTAATAAACCCTACTGCCTGATTCAGTAAACATATGGAACACACGTGGGTGTGTGGATGAATTACTGAAACAAAATTTCACTTTTTGCCTTGTGATGTTTTAAAATTTTTGATACAGGCAAATTTATCAGCTTTTGAAATTGTACCTGGACTTTTTTATACTTAGTTTATAAAGAAATTCACTCATGTTTTCCATCAGTACTTTTATGGTTTCATTTTTTGCATATAGATATTGAATCATTTTGAGCTTATTTTTATATATGAAATGAATCTAAGCTTATATTTTTCCAAATAGCTATCCAGTTTTCCCCACACCATTTATGAAAAAGTATATCTTTTCCTCGTTGCTTTGAGATGTCACCTTTCTTGCTTCTAAATTTCCATATGTACTTGAGTATGTTTCCAGGTCCTCTACTCTGTTTCACTGGTGTGTCTGTCTGGTCATGTTCTGGTACCACACTGGTTTAATTATAGAGGCTTCACTGCATGGTTTCACACTAGACAGGGCTGATCCTGCCCACCCTCCTCACTGCTCCTCTTTGTCAAGATGTTCCTCGCTATTTTTGCGTGTTCTTTAGGAGGACTTAAAGGTTAAGTGTCAGAATTTCTATAACTAATTCTCCAATGAACACATACATATGTACACAAACAGGGGGAGAGAGATGAAGCAAACACGACAAAAAGTTATCAAGTGGTGAATCTTGGTGAAGGGTGTATAGGTGTCCATTATAGGATTATTGCAAATTTTCTTGTGGTCTGAAAACTTTCAAAATAAAATATTGAGAGAAAATCAAAGAAACAAGTTGGGGTAAATCGAGTGGTTTCTCATTAACCTCTAGGGAAAGGTGGACAGTCATGGGGGTGGGAGTGAGGCTCCTCAGTGTGTACTTAGAAATAATATTTTGTTTTATTTTGAACAATCTAAATATATTAGTGGTTCAAAACAAAACATAAATAAAAATCTCAATTACAACAATTCCCTCTAATTATGGGAGCTGTGAAATGGATTTCAAACTCCGTGAGTGTTTAGCACTGGAAAATTAAATAGCATCATAAAATTCTCAAGAATGAACCAGCCAAGGAAGCTCCTGGTGGTGGTCTGGCTCGGCCTGGTACACGAGACCACCACTTCAGAGGGGCCAGGGGCAGGATGGCATCTCACTTCCAGAGGAGGCATTCCCAGAAACTCAGCCCTTTTGACCTACACATCGCAATTCTAACTTCTCTTCCTACTCTCCTCTTTCACTCTTTCTGGACATTTCTCTATTTACTAAAGGTCATGTGCAAGGAGTGTTACTATGTTGGCCCTTGATGGTTCATGTGCACACATGTCTGCAGACTTCTGACATCAGTTTTTCCTTCTTTCTGTGTCCCACCTTTCAAGCAGGAATGTCAAAGAGGAGAGGGGGCAATGAACCCTGCGCAGCTCAAAGTTTAGCTGGGACCGCTGCCCTCAAGAGCCTCTAGAGTTTTCTTTCTCCCTGGAATATCATTCTCTTTTTATCCTTCATCTGGCTGCTATTGGCCTTAATCCAAGCCTCAGTACAGATTTCACTTGTTCTCAAAAGTTTGTCTATATTTTACAAGATGGTGTTAGGTGTTCCTCTTGTGTGCTCCCATAGTCCTTTGAATAACCCGAACATAGGACATTTCATGGTGTGCTGTAATTACCTAATGATAACTAATAAAACTGATTACTCACTAAAGGCTCAGGGATTAAATGTATTATTTGATTTTCACATCAATCTCATGAATAGCAGGCTTTTTGACCTCTATTTTAGAGCAGAGGGAACTAGGCTTAGAGAAATTTAGTTATTTGCTGTAATAAGAAGACATTAAGATGGCCCCCAGTGATCCCCACCTCCTGGTACCCACAGTCTTGTATAATCCCCTCCCCTTGAATATGGGTTGGACATAGTAAGTTGCTTAGGAAAAACAGAACACAGAAAAAGGTATGAGATGTCACTTCTGTGATTTGGTTATAAAAGATTGTGATGTTTACCTTGCTCGTAGATTCTTTTTATCACCTTCTTGGACTGTACCCTTTGTTACAGCAAGATAGTGTATTGGAGAGGCCCATCTGTTGGAACTGGAGGTGGCTTCCAGTTAACTGCACCTGAGGTCCTTAGTCTGACAACTCTCAAGGAATTGAATCCTGTCAACAACTGCATGAGTAAACTTGGGAGCAGATCTCTTCATAGTTGAAACTGCAGTTGACACCACAGTCATGGGTGTGACTGCAACCTTGTGACAGACCCTGACACAGAGGGCCCGCCAAAGCTGTGCCCAGGTTCCTGACTCACAGAAACTGAGACAATAAATTTGTATTGCACTAAGCTACTAAGCTTTGGAGTATAACAATAGATAGTTAACTAGTAGATAACTTAGCAATAGATAGTTATCAATAGACAACTAATACACTTGACTTAAGCCCCACAGGTAGAAATAGGGAGTACAGGGTTAAGTTATGGAGGTTCCAACTCTCTCTAGTGAATCCTTATGTCATGCTGCCTGGTTACTTAACAACTGTTTCTTCTTCATTTAAATATATTCTCACTTTTATTTCTAGCATTTAGCCCTGAGTCTGGTATTTTGTGTGTCCTTAATAATTATGGAATAAGAAGTGGGTACATGAAAAACAAAATCTTGTATGGTGAATTAGGCAGTCAAAGCAAAGTTTTTTCCACTTCGTGTTTCTTAAAATTGGATAAAGAGAAGATATACATGTAACATACTGCTTTGGAACTCATATGAGCTTCGGCATGTTCACTGTAACATCAACATAGTCAATTATAACATCTTCCTACCCTAAAATGTGCATCAGGGAGCACACATGGGCCCTAAGTAGAAGTTAATTCCTTTATCAAACATTTGTTAAACACCTTCTGAATTTCTGCCTAGGAGCCAAGCCCTTGGAATACAAAGTTGGATAAAACAGTGTAGCAGGCAAGACCAAATGCAAATAGTGACGTTATTGTGTGACCTGATAACTGATTTGATTGAGGTTTGAACAAAGGACTGTGGGAATAGAGGGTAAACCAGTCAAGAGGAGTAACTCTCCACTGGTGGTCTCTCTTCTCTCTTTCTCTCTCTCTCTCTTTTACTCTCTCTCTGTCTACAGACATACAGAGACATGCACATTTATAGATAGAGTTTTTGCTAATCCGGCAAATCATAAATGTTCATTCAGGGAATTAGGATTTTACTCAATGATTTTAATTATAAAGTAATTATGAGAAAAAGTTCAAGAGAAACTACTTGGCTGATCTGAAGCAGGGCATTATTGATCTTAGTGAGTCATTAAGCAACATGTTGGAGGCTTGACTTTGGAGGAGTGACACACAAATAAAAAACCAGAGAATTGCCAACTGAAGGTGAACAATTGCTGGAGAAGCAACTTAAAGTGTTGTTCTTTTGATGTTCAAAGCAACTTCTCGTGGTTTTTACACACACAGAAATCTTCTTTTTTCTACATCAAGATACTGCTACATGAAACATTCAGAAAGAAAAATTATCATTTGCGGTTAGCCGTTTTCTATACACCATTCAGGTCAAAAATCAACTTTTTATAGGTTTACTTATAGTGAATTTGAGTTGCTGCATCTCAATCAACTATTTTATAATGGTACTTCTTGTCATCCTAGCTGGGATACCCTAAGGCATCTCCCAAGAATTTAGAAGTAATGAAAATAAAATTGCCCTCTGAGAGTTAAACTATGAACCAAATAAATAATAAACAAAAGTAGAGAATCACAGTTACCTTAAATAGACAAAATCATTCCCAGTGTTGTAAGATTGGATTGTAACCTGCTTGAATGTGTTTGTGCACTAAGGAAGAATATATTCTCAACAGGTGGCTGTACAGCCATAGGAGGATAAAGAAACAGAGAGTCCCAGAAGCAACGTGGGCTATGCTGTTTAGGAATTGTCCTAGCCAATGAGCAAGACTGTCTTTTTGAGTTAGATGTTTCCAGCTCATATACATTGGATTAATCACCCAAATTCTTGTTGTGTTCTCTTTTCATGTTCAGTAAGGAAATTTCTGATTGCTATCTGACTTCCTGTATGCGTCAAGGTTAGTGAAGTAGATCCCGCGAAGAGGGGAAGGAAGAAATGCACCATCAGTTCATTGGGAAAAGAGTGGCAAGTATGAACAGTAAATGTAGACAACAATTTCACTAGTTCTCAGAGGAAATATTCTTTGACTTATTGCTGCTCTTTTTAATTCTATACTTTCGACTAACTCTTTTCACCATAAAATTTAAACACACTTAATCCTCTCTCATCTTGAACAACAAAGTGAAATAAACATACAACTACCATTTTTACAACACCCCCACCCCTGCCTGCATCCCAGATAGTACTGTGAAAGCAAGCTGTATGTTTACTAACTCTATTCATATTTGAATTTCCCAGTGCCATTTTAGTTATGCTATTCAGACTCAAGGAAAGGGTTGTTTGTTCAAGCTTGTCCAGGTCAGTTTAAAGAGAACCAATCCCAAAGAGCTCATCAAGGAGGGGGCCAGTGTCATGAGTGACACCTCAGAGAAGGGAGTATCACAGCATAGGATCGGCACCAGAGGATCCTGCCACCCTAGTCATCAGGAAAGTCTCCTTTCTTGGCCACCTTTGTCAGTCTGCACCACTCCTCTTAGATTTTAAAGTCTGAAACCTTCTTGAGCAGCTTAAGAAAACATAAGATCCAAAGTTCTCAAAATGTCAAAATAACCCAAATAGATGATTCCCTTTATTTTCATAAATGTAGCCACAAACATGACAACTTGGGCAACTCTATGCACTGTTTTACATTTAGTGATTTTTATGACCCAAACTCTGCTAGGCAGAGTAATATAATCATTTGTAATCAATACCAAAAGAATGCACCTGGTATAAAATGCAAATTTCAAAAATTGAGTAAGATTGCATGTTCTGGGCCTCCTAAGATACTTGCAGACATAAGAATGCAAAACACTAAAGCGGCCAGTAAAAACAATTGCTCTTTTCCTTGCTGTGAACATGAAAGTGGGAAGCAGCAAAGAACAATAAACAAATGAACATCCTTTTCATATTTCTTGCGACAGCTACCCGGAATGGGTGGGGAAGAGAAATGCAGATAAGAAAATTAAAACCACAGGCGCCTGGGGGCCAGTGACAGCCTTCTGATCTTAATTTCATCTGGAGTTAGGAAGGCAGGGAAGTTCTATAACAGTTTCCTCTGCATGGCAGAGAGCTCCGACTTTTCTGGCAACAGCATCTCCCTAGAAACTACACAAAGTCCCCTTTGATTGCCTGTGATCAAAGCCATGAAGGCACTTCTGCAACGTCTTAGCTTCAGAAAGGCAGGAAAATCAGAATGCTGAGAGTGTATCAATAATTCCTAAGCATATTTTTAAGGTGAGTGGTGCTTCTTAGAGAACTTCATCATTATGAAAAATGACTTGTTTCTGCCCTTCTTGTTGTACACCCAGGAAAAAAGTTAGCCTTAACTCTCCGATTAGTAAGTTGCATGTCATGATTGATATTGAATATGTGTAGTTATTCTACTCAAAATTTGTGCAGTTGATCACATAGAGCCAGATAGCACTCAGTGATGGGAAGTTCAGTAAACTGGAAGTCGGGAGACTCAGCTTTGTCATCAATTCAATGTAGCCTAGTGGACATGTCTAATAGCCTTGGCCTCAGTATCCCCACCTATAAAATGGGGTGAGGAGCTGGAGCTCAGTGCTCTCTGTGACTCCTTTGGGGCGTCCTCATCAAAGAGGCTCCTATTTGTTTGATTCCACATACCCTCATTTATAGCCATGGCTGACCCTTGGCAAGACCGCCAAGTCCTGAGCTTTCTACTTGGTTTTCTTTCCTCGTCTTTCTGTGCCCTTTCTGCCAGGTTTGGTGTCTCTGTCAGCAGGAGAAGTACAGACATCTTAAAATGAATTAGTATGCAGCACCTGACCAAGAAAAATTTGTATCTTTAAAAAGTCAGCAAGCAAAAAAAGGAAAAAGAAGAAAAAAGGAAACCTGTATAAATGTGGGGAGGGAAGAATATTTTAAAGTCAGAAAAATTGTTTATGTATTTCATCTGTGTAATTTATTATTTGTGTGAATTTTATTAAATTATTTAACTTCTCTGAGTCTCAAATCCTTATATGTAATAAAACTTAGTCTCTAAGTTTTGCAATAAAGTTAAAAAGGTGAAGTGTTCATAAAAAGTGTAAATTTCTATTTACTCTATAAAGGGCATAATCTAAATTGTGATGTCTGTATTATGTTTACTATTTATTTACATATTTCATGAATTTTAGTAGTAGTAGAGTAGAGGAGTATTAGTAAAAGTGGTTGTAGTGATAAGAGCTACCAAATTATTATTATTTTTTTTACTGAGGAGATTCGCCCTGAGCTAACATCTGTTGCCAATCCTCCTCTTTTTTTACTTGAGAAAGACTGTCCCTGAGCTAATATCTGCACCAATCTTCCTCTATTTTGTATGTGGTTGCTGCCACAGCATGGCTGACAAGTGGTGTATGTCCGTGCTTGGGATCCGAACCCAGAAACCTGGGCTGCCAAAGCAGAGCATGCCAAACTTAACCACTATGCCAGGGACCGGCCCCCCAAATTATTTTTTAATGATGATGTTTCATATACAATGAAGAATCAGGGTAGAAGAATTAATTGGGGGAGAAGATATGGTCTTTCTGGTGCAATTAAAATATATATGACCATTCTTAGTATAATGTATAAACTAGGGTAGAAGAATTAATTGGGGGAGAAGATATGGTCTTTCTGGTGCAATTAAAATATATATGACCATTCTTAGTATAATGTATAAACTAGTCACCCAGAGTATTTTTTGGGTTCGTTTCCTCCCTCCCTCCCTCCCTTCCTTCCCTCCTTTCTTTCCCCCTTTTTCCCCTCCTTCCCTCTTTCTTTCTTTCTTCTTTATTTCTTTTGTTAATATGCATTCACTTTGCATTGACAAACTCCAACCTTTGATGAACTCTAAAGGAAAGGCAAGCCAACCACAGAGTAGAAACATCACCCTGGACGAGGGCTCTGTGTCAACAGTGACCACAGGAAGCATCTGGTGGGGATGAAGAGAGTAGCTATTTTAACTGGAATTTTGAAGACTTGAGACTCAGAAACATACTGACATTTGGGGACCAAGAAGGGGCGTATACAGAAAATGTGCCATCAAGCTCGCCCTGAGCTATGGCTTGCTGAGGCAAATTATCTTCTAAACATAGGACCTTAGGCAATATGGTCCAAAGTCTCCCTGTTTTTCTGAGCAGAGTCAGTAGCAAGAGAGCAGGGAGAGGGTAGAATGACAGAAGCAAAAATTGGAGACTGTTGGAGAGGCAGGCTCTCTTATAGATTTTCAGAAGGAAAAGGAAACTTTGTAAGTGACACAGCTTTCAAATAAGGTCATTTAGCAAGAACACTTCCTCCCATCACCCCACCCTAACCTCAGCTTTTTACACATCACCGCTACTTATACCACCTGCCTCTTGTCCAGTAATCAGAACCAGGGTGGTGTAACTGGACCTATCTTCCAGATCACCTCCTTCAAGTTGCCTCTTGGTGCCATCTCTCCCCTTCAAGCTTGCCCTTGAGACTAAAGGTTTATCATGACTTCATCTCTGTTGACTGGAATAAGGTGTAAGCATATTTTATTATATAGCCATTTCTTAGCGATGGTCCTGGGCCCCCCAAGAACTTTCAACTGTGTGCTCCAGAAGCCATTCTTTATTCCTCCCAGCTCTCCTAATGCCTCAGCCTACATATCCTGTCAATCTTTTTGTACAGGAGGGTTTTTCCTACAAACTGGAGAAGTCTTTGCATGTAACGTGGTGGGTAGTGGTGTATCCTGATTTTTGCATAGATTGCACACAATCTGACCAGTTTATTTGGTGACCTTTTAATAAGCATTTGCCTTATGATTGTCCCTGTTACTTCCCACTCCAATTCCACCTGTGGGAGGGGTGCTTTCACTAAAGAAGCCAGCTGCCTGCTCTACCTGTCGGTAACACATTCACAAAGTTAATGAGCACTTGCGCACTTGGCAGTGGACACCACCATTTTATTTGCTTCCAAATATGGCTGGCATATGTTGTCTCAGTTATGGAAAATTTGAATTGAAACGGTAAGTCTTTATAGTACTGGCAAGAGATAATAGCCACTACAGCCAGGGCTCTTCTGAGAAATCCATGTCTCCGAGGTCTCCAGAGTTCAAGAAGATGCCGATTTTTGTCAATCACAGCATCTTGTGATGTGGCCCTCATTTGCCCCAACCCAGATTAAGGTCTATCAGTATGCTATTTCCTTCTATCCAAATAGTGATTCTCATGGCTTTTTAAAACTCCTTTTTTGCCTTTATTTTCAGAAAGAATTTTTTAACTTTTCTTCTCATGCTCTCATGTCACAATTGGATTTCAATTAACAAGGATCTTGGCCCAGAAATGCTGAGTTCTTCCCTAATAAATTGGATAACTTCATTGTAGTAGAACTTTTCTTGTAGGGATATTGGTTTTATTATCCTTTTGATCTCCTTGGATTTTTAATTTTTGAGTAAATAGTGATCTGGTGACTTCCACGAGATGAGGTCGGCACTACAGTGGGCTGTTACTTTCCTTTCATTAGCATACGTCTGAACACTTGACTTTGCAATCATATCCTTTCTGTTAGCTTTTCCCATTTAGTCATTTTTGTCTAACTTAACTCTTTATAAGAACAAAGAACTTTGTTTTGTTGAGGTGGATAGTCAAGAAATTGTACTTACTCTTCAGCTATATATCATAAGCATGAAGGATGTGTGAAAATTCAAAAAAAAAAAAAGCCTATTCCTTATCTTTGAGAAGCTTACCATCTTTAGGAGGAGATCGAATACACAGAAAAAAAAAAAGGGAGGGCTTAAAAATATTTTACAAAGGAAATTCAAAGAAAAAGTGGGTGTGCCTAATGCATCTGTTGCTGAGGAGGACCAGGAAAGGGGGTTACTTAAATTGGAGGAGCTGAGAGTGGAGGACTCTGCATAGGATGGCCTGAGACGTTCAGATTTGATACAACAGGCTGCTCTAGTTCCTATTTGCAGAACTTGAAAAATAATGTGCACAACATACTATGTTTTTGTTAGAGGATAACATGCCGGAGGCAAGAGCTCTTTCTCTGGTTAGCATGTCTGTGTGTGTGGGTGTGTGAGTGTGAGTATGCGTGTGTGTTTTATGAATTTGTAAGCTGTCTTCTTTCATCCATTCTTGGTGGAAAGAATATTGGCTCACTGCATGAGCTAATAACAATTTCACAATATAAATAGTCTAGGGCAATGTAAGAAATGGATACACTTTTCTCTATTGATGATAAAATAAACATTGATTAAAACAAACTAACAAATCCTTCATCCGCATTACACAATAGGTAAGAGATAATTAACGCGAAGATATTTTTTCCCCTCCTAAGAAAATCAATTATATACTTGACTTGCTCAGCTTCCTATCAAGAAAACATCTTAACTCTCTGTGCACTGAAATGGCTTAGAAGCGAACAGTGTGCTCATAACATGCAGCCTACGCTGGAATCAACGTTGGACACTCCACAGACAGTGGGCCAGCTTAGCGAAGGCCTCTGTTATAGACGGGCTTCTGATTTCTGTCAGTGATCACAAAATCGTCCATGGGAAGCTACTGAGTATTTTACCAAATAGCTTCAGGGCAAGAAAGAGAAGTGAGAATAAAAAATAGAAAACAAATCACTCACTCTGTTCTAGAGCCTCAAAACATACGTTGGCAGACTGGTTTTTAAACAAGTACCTTTAAAAATAGCTTTGCTTTACTAAATAAGAGAGAATCTTTGATTTCACGTACAGGTATATGGAATTTTTTGGTGAATGGCATGAAGAGCTGGGGGAAAAATTCTATGTACCCTAGAAGGGGTGATGGCATGTGTGACTGGATAGGCGGAGAATCTGTGCACTTGTGCAAAGATTCGTAGATTGATGTACATTGAGCAGAACCCACCTGGATGTGGACTTTTCAAAATCTAGATGAACCACAGAGAGGTGTTAGGATCCTTTTTGAGGGGGAAAATCCCTCAAAATTAAGTACACTTTGCTGGGTAACTGATTCATTACCACAACTGTAGTGTGCAAGCAAGCCTCAGGTGTTCGGAATCTGGCCTTGATGTGGTGACATCTCCACGTGTAAATTCACCCGCATAGTAAAATATTCTGAATTAACCACCTCTCCTACAGTAATATACCAACCAGATACACAGACAGATTAAAGTTCAAATGAACGGGCTTTGTTCGCATGGATTACTCCATACTGATGTTTTTAAAAAGAGAAATGGATAGCATAAAACAATGGGAAAGTCCAAAATAATTGATGTGTGGCTTTGGGATGTTCTCGGAGAGAGATGAATCAGACATATACATCATGCCTGCTAAAAGACACTAAGGTCCCAGCCAGGAGACTAACAATGTGGAAGGAAAAGATAAACTTCCTACAGAAAATGTATATAAAACAGATTTTAGAGCCAAGTAGGCAAAGGTTCAAATCCTGGTTCCTACCATTTAGTGTAGTTACCCAATATCTCAGAGCACAGAACCATGTTTTTCTCACTTGCGAAATGGGAATCATCTCCACCCTGTGGGATTTCTATGAGGAGGAGATACAAAAGCACGTGTCTGACCCAGTGTAGCACGATGGTCAGTTTTACATCAATTTGGCTAGGTTCTTGTACTCAGCAATTCAATCCAATACTAACTTAGGTGTTGATGTGAGGGTATTTCATAGACATGATTAGCATCTATAATTAGTTCACTTTAAGTAAAGCAGATCATCATTCATAATCTGGGTGGGCGTGACCTAATCAGTTGAAAGATTTTGGAAGGAGAAATTCTGCCTGTAGACTGCAGTGTTAGCTTCTGCCTGAGAGTTTCTACCCTGAGTCTCTCTCCCTCTCTTTATCTATATTGGTTATGTTTGCTCTCATGGAACCCTGACTGATACAAGTAGGAAAACACAAATTTTACTTCCCTTACAATCCAAATATGAGAGTATATATTTGAATACATAAATTCTATATTTCTATCACACTGTAGTGGCTGATAAAAATAAATATTTGTTTTCTGCTCACCTCACTAGATTGAACTAGATGAGAAAGAGACTGTCCCCTAGGTTCTCCTCAAGTCTCTTCCTGTTACTCTATTCATATGGATTCATTGATTTAAAGGGTAGTCATCCTACAGTCAAATAGCCTGACCTTGAGGGGATCTGGCACAAGGGAGGTTGATTCTCTTGGCTGAGATGGGAAAGGGAGGATTTGAGGGGTAAGAACATCAGTATCAATGCCAACTTGGAAGACCATTTACCATATGCCAGGCAGTATTCGTAATAGTTAACAGACATTCACTTATTTAATCTGCATAAGAGGTAAGTACCACTATCATTCCTGTGTTCTAGGTCCACTCTAAGTTCTAGACTCTAAATTACTTGTCTGGAATGCAGTAGAGCCACAATGGCCATGGCAAGAACATAGTTCTACAGACCAAAGTGGCTATAGAGTAGAAGCCTCGCTTTCAGTGTCTCCTTAGAGATGGGAGTGTCTCTTGGAGAGATGGGAGACAGCCAGGCTACCAAGGCAGAAAAGTACAAGGCCCAAAGCATGGAGCATTCACAGCAGGCTTCTGTTATGGAAGGAGAACTAGAGGGAAGAAAGCAAAAAACTAGAGAGAGCTAAGGAGGAAAAGTCCTGAGAGCGGGAGTGCTAGGCAATGCATCATTATAGGGACCATGTCTTGGTCATTTCTAGGACTCTGGATTTTAGTTTAGTGCCTAGAAAATGTTGGTCATTTCTGGGTCTCTAGAATTTAGTTGAGTGCCTAGAAAGTAGTATATGCTCAAAATACCTGTCATGAATTGAATAGGAAGCTCAGGAAAACAGTTTACCAAGACCTGGCCCAGATATTATGACTAGAAGAGAACTGTCACGCATATCATCACCAACTATCTGTGGGATTGAGGCCATGGTTATCTAAGGTTGTCTGACTTATAAAAGCCTCTTAAAGATCTCAAAGAACATTTCCAGGTTCTTTAAGTAGATGTCTCAACAAACATTTAAGGAGAATCTTATGGGGATGAGATGCTTGAAATAAATGAGAAGATTAGATCATATTCATACTCTACAGTTTGCCACTTGAATTCCAAAAAAGTAACCCAAATGGATACCATCCAGGGACAGTTCTCACATCATATTTGAAAGGAGTTGTGGTTTCAGTCCAGTTCTCATCATTGAGAATTATTGGCATGAGGACAGCATCACTGTTTTTTTCCTTAAGTTTTTGCTCATAGAGTCAGTCAATCAACAAGAATGTATTGAGTATCTGCCAGATAATCATTCTTTCTTTCAGAGGAGTTATCTTTAACCAGCATTTCTAAACCTCAGCTTTAGTGACATTTTGGGTTTGTTAGTTCTTTGCTGTGGGGGTGGTCCTGTGTTTTTAGATGTTTAGCAGCCTTCCTAATGCCTACCCATTAATACTAATACTATCCTCCCTCAGTCCTGACCATCAAAAATGTCTCTAGAGATTGCCATTTAGGCAAAAAATCACTCTCAATTTAGAAACACTGCTTTAAGTTCATGAAATAGATTGTATTCAATAGTACAGGTTATCTGTGACAAACATTTCCCAGATCTTAGTGGCTTATACAATAAAAATTGAGTTTTTGCTCAAATCAGAGCACAGTGAGGGTCATTAGGATGGGAAAGGGGAGCATGTTCCATGTTAGGGACTCTTCCAACTTGCATTTGCTGGGGCCACATTCCATTAGCCAGAATTTAATCATGTAGGCTCACTTAAACGCAGCGAAGGCTGGGAAGTATAGACTCATTGTGTGCCAAGACAGAAAAGGAGAAAGGTTAGGTGAATAACTGTAGGTCTCTGCAACATGAATTATGATAAAATAAGGCCAAATCATGACACAAAGATTAATGTGATGGCTTTGGAAGGGATTCTCACAGAACATCATTAGAATGATTTACTTCCAATCAAGGAAGCCAATATTTGCTTATATGGCTCTCCAACAGCAAGTAAAAGTATGAATGGGCAATCTTAAAGCCAGGGCCTCTGCTCAGATCATTAATGGGCACTTAGTGGAATACTGGAGTCTCTTCTAGTTCAGTAGTCCCTTTGGATCTTTCAAGCCCATCTTAGGTCTATCATGGTTATATCAAAAGTAGTTCCTCTGATCTGCTCTCCCTGGATTCACATGAAGCTCAGAAAAACAATCAGGAAACAGAACAGAATAAACACGTGGCTCTAATTTAAGGATGTCTGCTAGTATGGCCATGCCACACCAGCACTGGGAAGGTGATAGATGAGTCCAGATTCAGATTCTGGCTTCAGAAGCAACTCTGTGAGAACTTCAGGAATCTTCTTAAGTTAAAAACAGCTTCAGTTTCCTTATTTGTAAAGAGGAATGCTATGCTTTCAGGATTGTTGTTAAGATTAGCTGAACTAATGTATGAAAACACTTGGTGAATATAGTGCCTGGCATACTGGTACTCACTTTTTTTATGTACTTCTTGCTTCCTTGGAATCATAGACTATATTACCTACAGGCTGATTGACAGACACACAGACATGATCAGAAAGAGAATAGAAAGACGAGGGGCAGAGGGAAGCCAGAAACTAATTTCTAGTTTCTTGGAAACTAGAACCAAGGAAGTGGGTGGAGACAGACATGGAGAGTTCAACGCAGCTGTAGTAGAGGGTTATGGAATATCAGGCTTCATTGTAAGTAGGGGGCATTCTTCAAGACCAGAAAAGAATAATTTCATTAGCTCTGTCTGTTTTGTCTTTGGCTTGTTCACTCTGTAATGCCAGCTCCTGGTCCCTCTTTCGTCTACCCCTATCCTTCCCGGAAGACAGGCAGTGACAGATGCCAAGAGTGTTTGTCCTGGACAACCTTAATAAGCACATTTTCTCTAAAGAACTTTCTAATTTTGAATAGCCCAAAACTAGAATTTTTAGAAGTTTTTCAAATCTTTTCATAATGATAGTAATAAAGAGTGTTACTATTTATTGGGTGTCTATAATAATCTTTATTATGTCTCTATTCCAGCTCTTCCAGCTCTTTGCATGAGAGGGATTTGTCATCCTCCTGTTTACAGGTGTGGAATCTGGGACCTAAAGAAATTAAGCGATTGGCCCAATGTCCAAGTCCTGCAACGCAAATCCAGCTTTTCTGACTTCAAAGCCTTCATTGTCCCCTTTCTTACATATTTCTTGCCTGTGCAGGCATACGCAGTGCTGCTAACATCTGATGATGCTCTAGCGCATCTTCTTTTCACTTCCAACATGCTCATGTTCATGAACTGGTTGTCAGATTATTTGCTCTGGAAAACTGTCACTGATGGAGACAAGGTGGTAGGTGGGTAAAGGTGGCTTCACTGTGACTCAGGCATGCCTCCTAAAGTATAAGCCACAAGCGTGCCAGGCCTTTAAGTAAGACACAGTGGGTGTTTTCTGCAACGTAAATACGAGAGAGGTTGGGGGACTGAGAGGGAAGTTGTTTTAATTCTGACGGTGTTTTGAAACTTTCACATTTAACCATTAATGGCAGCACATAATCAAATTAGCCTTTAAGAGCAATCAGCACTCCGTGGGGTGGCACCATGCTTTACTGAGGTGCTTCAGAGATTTTAATTCTCTCTAACAGCTTCTCACAGTAGAACCGTTACTGAATTTGAAAGTCGTCGGGAGTAATTCCAGTAGGTCTCATTTACACACCATCTTGGGGAGGTTTCTCAAAAACTAGTGGCTATGGATTGAGTCATTCCCTGCATTTAAAGTTGTGGCTATGCACAGAGACAGAAAACTGTACATCTGCCAGTGGTTCACACTTCATCCAACCTCAAGATTCAAATTTCTCTTGAAAAGGCTTCTAGTAATTCAGATGGAGAAACGTTCCGGATTCCAAGTGATTATGTTTGGAAATTGCAAAGAAGGAGACTCTACAATTTCACAGATTTAACTTTTCAGTTTAGCAACACTCACCCTTCCCGTACAGCTCCTGTATGATATGTGGTGATTATAAGGACAATATCATGTCTTGGGGAATCTACTGTACCACGGGCTAACTGATGATCAGTCCCACAGTGAGCCCTGTGACTCGGTTTTCAGAAACTCCCCATTTCTCCATAACACTTTGTCAGGCTGATACTTACCTCTTGGAGCCACAGTCCCTTGCTGCCTACACTCATTGCACCTAATTCATGTTCTGCTGTGGACCTCCAACCCAGAACCCAGGTTCTTAGACTTGTAAGAGCATTCAGCATTCCTTGCCATCACAACCAGCTCAATAGAAATACCATAGCCCCAGTATGGCAGATTTCCAGAAAGAGGAAGGTGAAAGCAGTGAAACACCCTTTAGCTCTTTGGGGTACTAAAATCAGCCCTATCATTTAGCCTTAATAAAGACCTAATTAATATGTTGAGGAAATATATGAAATATTATTGTATAACTTTAAACAAGAAAACCAACCCCGATATGAAAAAAAATGATATACCCTATATATTAAATATTCAGTCCCAAAATTCCTTATTTTTCAAAAGGATTCACCACATGACATCTTCAGTTAAACCTTTCAAGTTGGATCCCATTTATGCCTTTACAGTTACAGTTAGACTTTTAGAAAATTTCCATTACATGAAATGAACTAAAACTATGCAGTTCAGCATTTTTTTCACATGGAGCTGTTTTTCAGCTGTTCCCAGCATCGTTCATGTAATGCTCTGTCCCACTCAAGGGGACATGGTTTCTACAGTTAACAGATTCTCTGTTTTGGGGAATGACTAATCTAGATGCCAGTCTTCATATCTTCCCAAGAGGCCATCATCATTGTAAGGTGCCACCGTGCAGAACATTCTGAGATCACCCAAAGGCTAATTTAAAAGAAAAACCAGGCATGTACTAGAATTAATTTTAAGAACCCCAACCTTTCTTTCATTTTTCAATTATTATTTTATCAAAAAAGGAAACAACGGGTCCACTCTTCTATTCTGCAAATTGTTGAGAATTACTTTTGAGGGTAAGTAGGTCATTTATAAGTTATCCATCCTAGTTGTCAATTATTACAGCTATTTAAGTAATAATTACTATTCTAATTCCACCGGAACTCCAACTATGATTGGAAAAGAGATGAATGACTTTTCAGGGGCACATACTCACACTTCTTCGACTACGTAAGATAAGAAAACGATATGTGATCTGCCTTTACTTACTTTTGACGACTTCCATCTCTGCAGTAAGAATTCCATATTAGTGGCACCAACACCACAGGCCCACCCTGCTCTCACATTTGCAGCCTCTGCAAAGTCACCTTTACACCGCACAGTCATGCTTTCTCACAGAAGCAGCCAGTCCAAATTTTCTTTCTGCATCATTTGATTTCATTTCAAGATGAATAAATCTCTGTCAACGTGCAGAGTGTAGTACTACTTGATGTGTAAGCACTTGATGTGTCACCTGGAGAGCTGAGACGATCTTCTGAAGTTCTAAGATTCTGCTTTCCAAGGAACAGATAGAAGGCCAGACGCTTCTCCCTCTTCCCCCAGGCTCCTAGCTTAAACTTTCACTTCTAAAGATAAGCCAACCAAATTAGTGCCAGGTTCCTATCTGCTAAGCCGCTTGAATAGCATCCTGAAAGATAAAGCCTGCAGGGTATCAGAGCTCTCTGTCCAGTGCTGGTCACATTATTTGTGGGGGATGAGGGAGTGGGCTTGGGGTTAGTATTAGAGCTTACTTATGACCCTATCCTTGTACTTTCGTTCTGCTTTTTCTTCTGTCCTAGAAGTGTTCAAGCCAGGAGGGTAAATTGAGTCTGAGGGAAGAACGAGAACCAAATATATTCCTTCTGCTTTGGTTATGGGTAATCTTTACAGACTGGGATTCCAAACTCCCAAACCAAGGCAAGATAGGGAGACCAGGATAGGGGACTTAGAATGACTGTCACTAGTACAATTGAATAAATAGGACTTATAATCTTGTGATTAAGGTATGTACAGTTTCATTTAAATTTAACTTTCTGGCAGTTGCTAGCTTTCAGTTTGGAATAGTCCCTCACTGTGGAAGCTGCCAATGCGGAAAGGGATGTTCCAGAACTTCTGTGTTTCCTGAACACATTGTAGGTGCCAAATAAAATGTTGGCTAGATGAATAAATGAGTTAGGTTTCCAAGAAAGACACCAATTACTTTTAAATTCTTCTGCTCTCTTAAACAGAGGTGTACACATTCAGGAGCATAATTGGGAGAGAGATAGAATGGAAGGAAATATGGAACTACTGAGGGCTCAGCCAGAGACTGAAGACGATGGACAGACTTCGTAAAGAGGGCCATCTTGGACGTTTGGGAAGTGGGAGAATGAGACACCCAGGCTTCCTATCTTTGCACCGATCGGCAAAAGGAGGAAAGAAACATGGACGATAAAAGCATTGTCTGTATTAGGTACCACTTTGTAGTTTAATAGCACCTGAGAAAATATTATTTTCCCACTGATGTTCAGAAACCTTTATGTATTTCCTCCTTGCCTGATCAGTGTGGCAAGACTGTGGGGACTTCGTAGGACAGCGCCATGCTAATTTCATACAGCTGCTGGGACTCTCTCTAGGCAGAGTTAATTAATATTAGTTAACGGCATTAGTGTACCCACAGCCATAAAAAAGTAATTTCCCTATTGCAAAGTCATCTAAAATTTTGTGTCAGCTCAGACTCTCCTATTTCCCCTGAATGTCATTCAAAGGGAACACTACCAAAAACAGCTAATTAACTTCCATGGAAATGATTTCTAAATCCAAAATTTGATGCTCAAATTCCCTAACAGACTAACAGTGAAGCCCCCAAACAAGGCTGAGAGCTGAGATCCTCATGAGCACGCGATCTTATCATAAAGGTCCTAAGGTCATTGGTTTCTAGATTTTCACAGTAGCTCAAATCAGGAAAATACTTGCCCTCCAGGAAAGCATCAGAGTTAAAGACATTGTGCACTCACTTTTTGATAGTTTGGATGCAAAAATTAAATTCACTGGAAACTCGAATACACTCCATTTTGTCTATCTTCAAGGGATTAAATAATGGAAACTAATGATACTAAATTTACGATTCAGAAAATCTAAGGATTTCAGTCTTTAGTTTCCAGACTATTTACAAAATGTGTTCCAAGAAACTTCAGACATTTTATACTTTATTACTGGCTTTAAAATATAAAGCTAATAGGTTGGAATAAAACATTATTTTCAAATGGGGAAAGAAGTACTGAAATATATTCCTTTCAGAAGACCATAATCTCTCTACACTTCTGTCTTCCTTCTAAGGACCCCTGCCTCTGGCAAAGGCTCACACTCTTAGAAGAGCAGAGAAATATGCTAATGTAAGAAGTCAAAGATCTCTATTTATTTTATTTGAGCACCTTGCATGTATCATACTAGAGTCTGTAGCATTTTTCCTGTTTATCTTTATTTTATAATAAAATCTAATATGTATCTTTTCTTGCTTGCTTTTGGGAGTGGAGATTACACTTTCAGGTAATAGGGAAATCTCACTTCTCCACTGTACAATTCCCTTCCAATCTTTCTTTCTTTTATTTTCCCACCTTGAGAGGTCTCCTTGCTATCTCATACTCTAACGGATTACTCAGTGCTCAGTAGACCTGGCCATAGATTTATTTAAGCTATCACATTTCTTCTCCTTCCTATCATTCAACTTCATGTTCCATAAAATTCCTCTCTTTCTAGCCCTAAACTGGCTATTTAAGATAGCTTTTCTCAGTAGTCACTGAGAGGCTTGTCAGAGAAAAGGATGCTCTTCAGTTGTGTCCTGGACTACCATCTTCCTGGGGTGGGTAAATTGTGCCTTGAATGGGAACTATAGTGGAGAAGGGAAAGTAGGCAAGGAATACAGCAAACTGGGATTATACTTGTGATATTGTGATACAATAAGAAGCATATTTTTGGGCTTTCTCCCCATTTCCTAGCACAGAGCTCCTAAAACTCTTGTAATTTCCTGAGTAATAGGGGTGATAGGATTATCTTTGGTCGTAGTATTTGGTCTCAGTCCCTGGTTCCTTACACAAGAGTTTCTAAGTGAATCTCTGGAGTGGTAAGTGTGTTTCTGTATGCTAATGAGATAATTGATGACTGGGGGCTCCTAGATAGTTTTACAATGATGGCCAGAATGACCAACCATGTGATGAGAAAGTTGGAACTTTCAGCCCCACCCTGGAACCTGGAAGGGTAGAGAGGCTGAAGATTGAGTTAATCACCAACGGCTAGTGATAGAATCAATCCTTAGTAATGGAACACATCTAAATACAGGGAGATGATGCATCTAAGTACAGTTATGTGGAGCATGACGACATTTTGGTCAATGACCACATATACTACAGCGGTTCCATAAGATTAGTACCATTTAGTCCAGGTGTGTAGTAGGCTATACCATATAGGTTTGTGTAAGTACACTCTATGATGGTCCACAATGACGAAATCATGTAAGGACGTATTTCTCAGAGTGCATCCCCATCGTTAAGTGATGCATGACATTATGGAACACGTCCTTGTGCCTGGGAGTGCATGAACGCTTCACACCCCTTCGCACATACCTTGCCTTCTGTATCTCTTTTATCTCACTGTTCCTGGGTTCTATCCTTTATAATAAACCATTAATAGTAAGTAAACCACTTTCCTTAGTTCTGTGAGTCATTCTAGCAAATTACTGAAACTGAGGAGGGGGTAATGGAAACCCCCAATTTATAACCAGTTGATTAGAAGGATGGGAGTTCCAGGCTTGTGATGGGCAACTGAAGTGGAGGCAGTCTTGTGGGACTGACCCCATATCTTGTGGGATCAGTGTTAACTCTGGTACTTAGCATCAGAATAGAATTGTAGGGCACTCTGTTGGTGTCCAGAGAGTTGGAGAATAGGTTGGTATAGGAATCCTCCTCCTGTATTTGATGTCAAAATTATTGTGAGTGAAAAACACTAGGATTCTGTATATTGTGTGTGAGTCAGGAGTGTGCTTCTCCACCTCCCTTCAACATTCCTTTACTACTGGTCTTGTTGGCTCAAAATTTTGTCTAAGAATATTGTTCTTTAGAGAACTCAATATGCTCACTGCATATCCTATACCCAGACACACAGCCCTTAAAATGAAATCATTCCAAGAAGGATGTTATTAACCTAAAGCAGTGGTTCTCAATCAGGAGCAATTTTGCTCCCCAAGATGTATTTGGCAATGTCTGGAGATGTTTTTGATTGTCATAAATGGGTGGGTGCTACTGGCATCTAGTGGGTAGGGGCCAGGGATGCTGCTCAACATCCTGCAATGCACAGGACAGTCCTCACTACCATAAAGGATGATCTGGTCCCAAATGTCAATAGTGCAGAGGTTGAGAAACCATAACATAAAGGTCCAACTCTCATCTCTTGAAGTCAGAAATTAGATAAGACCTGGTTGAGAGGCATGCAAAGCTTTTGAAAACATCAAGTTTTAGATTTTGTTTTATTGAAACAAAACTAGTAATTCATCAAGGACTCGAGAGCATACACTAGCATTGGTACAGTAAATAGCTACCGTTTCTAAATATCCTTTCTCAAAAACCAAGACAGCTGTGCATAAGCATGGTAGGATATGCTTCATCACAGGGACTCTTCTGAAAACTTGTCTGTATAAGAGAAAAGAATAAAACAAACTTTATTCTATCCCCAAGGGCAGCATGTGCTTTGAAAATAGGCTCTTTGAAAATGGCTTTTTCCCCTTCTAAATCTTCTTGAGGCTACAGCACCGAATATTTTCTTCAAAGTCTCTTCCATCTGTCTCTCTTTATGAAACAAGCTCCCTAAATGCATGAAAGACTGTATTACTGCATTACTTCCCAAAGACTGAGAATTCTGAGGTCTTAACTGGCTGAACAGCAAATTAGGAGTACACTTTGCAGGGTCAACCTTCTCATAGCACCTTCTCAGGTCTGCCTAATTATAGGAATCTCCAAGGTAGCTGGACAGCATCTCTCTCAGTGGGGATGCATGACTCTCATACCCTTTATCCATAGGAGGGATAGAATTCAGCCCTCGGAAAAGGGAGGAAGAAAATTACAGAATTATAAAGTATATTACAGCCACAGAACTATTGAATATTAATCAATCTTAAAATCAGGGGAAGTGGTGAAACAAAAGAATGGGATAGTATTTTTTTTAAATATCCTATAATTTTAAGTCTTATTCTAGGTATATCCAACATATACATAGACGTCAATTGTGCTAAAACAGGATTATAATCTACGCATTATAGCATCTTAATAGAATATGCAATGAGAATAGAATTCTTTTGAACACTTATTATAATTAAACTTGATGGCCATTTATTCATATGTAAGTAGCTTTTAGTTCCCTGCAAAATGGAACTTGGGGAGATTTTCAAAGAAAAAGAGTTTGTTCAGGGAAATGTACAAAAACACAAGAATTCCAAAACAAAAATCTTTTATAAATTATCATCTTTTAAAAGATAGGGCTCTGGACACTGTGGGAGGAAGCACCTCATTAATATATTTGTTTCTCTAAAGTTGAAAAGTCTCCAGCAACAATCAGAGAACAGTTTTAGAGGTCTCTAGAGGTTCCTGGGCTTCAACTTTTAATTAGGTCGTGGCAGAGGCCATTCACATGGGCTTGCCTTTGAGTCAGATATCTCTATTCTTCTTCCCTTTCTTTCTGGTTCTAGTTAATTTCCCCTCAGTTGAAATTCTTGTTTTTTGTATAATGGGAAGACCCTAAGAGACAGCATATTGGCATTTTACTTGTATGACTTGCTTTTTTAGTTTCATTTCACATAAAATGCTTCTTCACCTTCTCTTAGAGAAAATTGTTCTGTGGTGCTGGCAGCAGAGACCAGCTACCCCTCCTTTCTGCCAAAGGTGACGGTATAGAAAGGCTTGGAAATGCTTTCCTGCATGTGAGGTACTTCAAGGTGCTTACACCTAAAAAGTGATAAAAGACAGTTTTTAGATTGGATGACCTCTTTTATGGGGAAGATCTTCTTGAGGAAACTAAGAAACTCAGGTGCTAATTCTGGGTATGCCTGAAGGTGCAGGACTTTGAAGAAGTCATTTATGAGTCAGTTGTTTCCATCTCTGGAACTAGGATCATAAAATCTGATGTCAACTGTCTTAGACTGGCTTCCCTTGAAAGTAGGACCTAAGGCCAAGTCTTGTGTGCAGGTAATTTAGTTGGGATTCTCATTTTGGGGAGTGGTAGTATAGGATGAGAGAGTAAAAAAGAGAAGCAAGAAAAGACATTAGGATGAGTTATTGAATTGGCCACCACTATGGTTAACTGGTGCTTGACTCCTCTGGGACTTGACTCCTGCGAGCCTTATGAATGGTGTCCCAGAACCACCCACCCAGGGGATAAAAGGGGGAGGCATGATTTATCAGTTTGTACTCCCAACAGTTAAGAAAGGCAGTGGGTGTTGACGTCCCTCCGCTCTTGGGTTGCATGTGCATGAGTGCAGGGTGGATGCCTCCTGAATTCCATGCTGCAGATCAGAGAAGCCCAGGCAGAAAGTGAGAGGCATAGGGCACAGACCAAGCTGAGGAATTGTCTGGTTGCCCATCTCTGTCCCGTAAAAGCAGACTAGGTCACTCTGTTCCGGTATACACTCATTCTGCCCTCACCTTTGTGACTTCCCTCATGCAGTTTTTCCGATGTGCCTTCTTCTCCTTTGACTGAAGAATTCCTAATGTATTATTCAAGCCCAAGTCAAATACAGCCTCTCCATGAGGCCATTCCTAATGTACTAAAAAGCCATGCTTACCTCATACTGTTGCTGTAAGGATGAAATGAGAAAATGCTTGTAAAGCATTTAGAACAGTCTCAGGCACAGGGGTCACAATCCATCAATTATTGTTGCTCTTTTAAAATTATTTTTTATCTCAATGATTTTTATGTCTGCTGGATTATTAAACACAATGGAAGCAGACACTGTGTTTTAACCATTTGTAAATACCTCACATAGTACCTGGCAGCTAGTAGGTGTTTGTTATGGGTTGAATTGTATCACCCACAAAGAGACGTGTTGAAGTCCTGACTCTTAGTACCTGAAAATGTGACCTTGTTTGGAAATAGGGTCTTTGCAGATGTAGTCAAATTAAAGTGAGGCCTTAAGGTGGGCCTTACTCCAATATGACTAGTGTCCTTGCAAAAGGGACATTTGGACACAGAGACAGGCAGACATAGAGAAAAAGAATATGAAGACACAGGGAGAATGTCATCAACAAACCAAGGAATGACTGAGGCTACCAAAGCTGGGAGAGAGGCATGGAACAGATTCTCACAAACCTCAGAAGTGACCAACTCTGCCAACATCTTGATTTCAGACTTCTGGCCTCCAGAGCTGTGAGATAATAAGTTTCTATTATTCCAAGCCACCCAGTTTGTGGTACTTTGTTACAGCAGCACTACAAAACTAATACAGCACTCAATAAATATTTGAATTAATTTTCATGGATAATTGAAAGACTAAGATCTGAGTATACTCTTGTTTTTATAGAGTTCATCCCACATCTCTTTTAAGACCCAGATAAATTTCCACAAGTTCCATAGTCCTTCTCTGTTCTTTTTGGTGAAGAAAGAGCTCTTCTATCAGTAAATACATAGTCCTTCTTTCACTTGATACAAACACTGTTTTGTGAATTTTCTTGAATGGCTAGATAACTCATCTTTTTAAATTTAAGTCTTTGTCCTGAATTGGAAACATACTGTGTCACCCACAGTGCTCAGCTTCATTTAGGGTACTTATTAAATGTCCTGAGTGTTAATGCCCAGCTCTTCTCAACTTGTGTCCAAGTCTGGGTGTGAGGCTCTGCTCTCTTCCCTGTGTAGCATTTCCAACAGGAGTATAATCGAGTGAGAGGGCTCCAGGAGTGCTGATGGCTCCAACAATGACCACTTGTGTTATTGGGACAAATAACTACTAATATTTATATGTACTTATACAAAACATGCACATGTAGCCATCACTGAGTCCAGGCAGCCAGCTGATCAGAGGGCAGGTGGCCAGTAGAGAAACATGCCCATTTCTTATCTGTATATACTCACAACCCACAACAGGACTTTGGTAAACAAGTGATTCAAATATATCCTACTTCATTGCTGTTGTGCAAACAGGTTAGTATCTTCATTACCACCTCTTGTCCCAACTTGCCAACAAGTAATAGAAATATCTTATTTCAGTACTTGCTCTTGGTTTGTGCAGACATCACCTTTGGAACAATCGTCTCAAATGCTTTCATGAGAAATTCATGGAAGCAAAACACTTAAATGCCTAAGTCTTAGGTAGTGGTTGATACAAAACTGACAATTAGTATCACTTTATTCCATCACGAAACAGAAAACAGAGTTATTTTCTTTCTAATAAGTCTTCTAAATTAGTAAGTGAGATGGGTCAGGAGAGAATTACTGACACCTAGGGGTAAAAATGATTTAATGAATATGGATGTATTAGGAAAATTTAATTAAATATGGTTTCATATTATAATTTGTTCTGATATTTTATTAACATGTTTCCAAGTGTAACTATCAGAATATTCATACAATCATGGCAACGGTTTGTAGTCATTCGAGGTCTACTCCATAAAGTTTTTAAATTAAAAGTAATACCAACATTTTCTTTTATTTGAAATAGTATACTTCCTGTAGTGTTTAAAAAAACCCAAAATTCATTCTATGTCATCCCCCCAAAAGAGTTACTCGTTCAGTTTTCTTCCAGATAATTTCATATAAATATTTGGTAGAGCAGGGACTCATTCTTACTAGAAAATACAAGAGCCCTACTGCCTAGCAAAGTGAAAGAGAGGAAATACCAGCTTTGTAGAGGAGAATGAGTCTAATAAGAGCCTAATTATATTTACTTTTATTTTCACTTGATGATGATTGACTTTTGTTGCAAGATCAGCAGGGTGAGTGGTCACCATACTCTTGCATTTAGGACTGGCCAAGGTCTTGGTTGAAACAGAGGACATGTTGGCCAGTGAAGTGTCATTCCTGGGCTTTGATTTTTCCATCTATAAAAAATCAACTCTAGTAATGGTTGGTACCTGGTTGATGGGAAAGGTGTTCATATACTTGAAGTCACACTGATGTGAGAATGCTCATCTGCTTGGCTACATAAACTCAAGCCAGTGTGGGCTGGACCTCATTGAGGAGTGAACAACATCTCCTTGGTGAAAATCACACCAGTGACATCAACTAGTATGCACCTTTTGGCTGTACCAGTAGCTGACATCAACTAGTATGCACCTTTTGGCTGTACCAGTAGCTGAAATATTGAAATACTTCCATAACAGTTGGTAAATAGCTGCTGCCTTAAGGCTCTGGGACCTCCCTTCTCCTAACCTCCATCACTGCTCCAGCCTTCCCACTCCCTCCTGGGGAGGCACCTGTGTTCCTTGAGTTCTCGCAGGTTAAAGATTAACACTTGGTGAGCAGGAAGCCTCCTGCTTCAGCTCTGAGACAGACAGATCCATTCTTATTAGTTGATGCCAGGCCTCACAGTTGTTAAATATTTTGACTATTACTCCTGGAGTCATAACATCAGCTTGATAGTTTGTTAGTTGAAACTCACTTACTCTCAAAGGGTCTGCGCGTCTTGAGGTAAAAAAAAAATGTAATTCATTTTGCTTCTTTTCATAACTGTTTCTTTTCACAGGCATATTTCTTTCACTCCATTGACTCTTTCTAAATGGGAATGTTTAAGCACTGGATGTATTTTATTGAAATGTAGGTCTTGGTCCATAAGGTAGGAAAATCAATCTAATACAATTTTGTTCATCACTGAAAAAGGCCTTAAGTTATATTTTTAAATTGTTTGTTGCCCTTTTGCATTTAAATTGTGGGAAAAAATGATTTTAGTTAAGCTAGTTTGAAAGTATATGATTAGTCTATAACAGCATTAACTCTCTTAGGAACGAACTTTTCCTGCCGCCATCTTGGAGCTTATTTATAATTTTCCAATAAGCTAGTGTATATAATGTCTTATATACTGTTTCAACAGAGCCAAAAATCAATGGTGAAATGTTTCAAGCTACAAGGATATGCTCTTCCATGTAACCAAGGGCAAAGCTTCATCTTTCATATCCTTTTGGAGAGGAATGTAATTAACTACATGTCATTCTCCTCTTTTTTTGAGTAAAATCTAATTGCAGGCATAAAATTTTCCCCATTAAAAAAGGTCACTGGTTAAAACCAGGTTGTAAATTTCCATATTTGAAACCCAAGGAGGAGACCCTTAAAAGGTTCAAGTACTGAAAGTGTTTGAAGAGCCACAAACAAATTAAGCAAAAGAAGCTTGCACAGTGGGTGGGCCCATTGCTTCACCACTGTAGAGTTGTTAGCACTGTTAATTACACATATTATAAATATTATGTTCCAGAACTTTTTTCTAGTTTACATTGATTTTGCTACTATATATTTCATATATTCTTCAATGAAAAGTTTATATCTTAGATTTAAATTTCCTAGAGGCAAATTATTATATTCCTTGTATTTCTCCATTGAGGAGTACAGGAGCAATTAACAAACATTAATGATAACGATAGTAATGATGTTGAGGAAGAGGAGGCTGAGAAAGATAGATACAGTATAGTACATATAAAGTACAGATAGGTGTGAGCATTTTGTTAAATTTCTCATTAGAAAGTCTGGGGAACCAATGCTTTATAACCTGTTAAAAATACCTTTCTGCATTAATTATACTAAGACAAAACAGTAAGGAACAGGACTCTTGTCTGCTCTGCATCAGTGTAAGTTCTGCTTTTGCACATTTTACATGGAAGAGAACTGGCAAGAGACAAGTGCACAGGACACAGAAGGCCCTGTTTCTTCTGGGTTTGAACTCATTTTGTCCTGAAAATATTTCAAAATGAACCCAGGCAAATGTTCATGTGGCAGATCTGGACTTTCTTCACCTGCTAGGTAATTAGCATCACCTTTGGTATTCCCAAGTTTCCCTCCTTGTCTACTGGGGCTGTGCAGGCAACTCTTTTTGACATATAGCTACCTGTCTTTTGCCAAGGTAGAGTCATGAAATGCTTCTTTCCACCTTTTAATCACACGTCACAAAGAGCACACACTGCTTCATCAAACATAGGCAGTAACTAGATAATCCCACTTGATTTCCTATATATTTCTACAAGTTGAGGCCAGTACTTTCCCACCTCTTACACACCACGGCTCATCTAGAAAATGATACAAGTGTGTACAGCACACACAGGAGCACAGGACTGAGAGCAGAGGGGTGCTCAATATCTCAGCTTATTTGTAACATACTCAGGGGGCATGCATGCACCGGGTGGGGAATTCTGTCATAGAGTAAGGCCATTTGGACTGCATTCCTTCATCTTGTAATAATAGCAAAGCAACATACCTTCTCAAGTCTTCCCATTCTCTTTTCCATCTGAAAAATCATTCATTCAATCTAACTTTTATTCTTAGGCTCTATATAGCAAGACTCTATGTCTCTATGCTAGATTAGGCATGCAAAAATAAGGATGCCACATTTTCCGCTATTTAGTAGATTTACATATTTCTGAATATAAGCTCTACCAGCAGGACATTCATTTTTCTCCCCTGCTTTCCTCTCCAGCTCTCTCTGTCTTCTGCAGTGAATTATAATATTCTTATACCTGCTGGTTTCTTGGTTTATCAACAGAAAGCATTTTTGTCCTCTTGGCTTACTAAACAGGCAGGCTCCCTCTCTTTTCTTAAGTCTATTATAACTTTAAAATATTATCCAACATCTTAAGCAACTCAAGATCTGTTAGGAAAATGACTAGATACAGATTTGTTATGATAGGATATCATAATTGGAGCAGAACTTAAGGAAACCAGGCATCTATTGGGTGTCAATGTTGGGTGTAGAGAACTGCGTGCTGTTTCTTGTCCTCCTTATTTTTCAAAACTGGAACCCCTCATCAGGGCCACCATCATGGGTGTGAGACTTGCAGAGTCACATGGGGCCCCACAGATAGGAGAACTCCACACTTAGTTTCAGGCTCTGCTACTGACATCTTGAATATCTTAATTTTTTTCTTTTTTGAGGAAGATTAGCCTGAGCTAACATCTGCCGCCAATTCTCCTCCTTTTGCTGAGGAAGATTGGCCCTAGCTAACATCTGTGCCCATCCTCCTCTATTTTATATGTGGGACACCTGCTGAGGCATGGCTTGATAAGCAGTGCATAGGTCTGTGGCTGGGATCTGAACTGGCGAACCCCAGGCCGCTGAAGTGGAGCGTGTGAACTTAACCACTATGTCACCGTGCTGGCCCCTTGAATATCTTAATTTTTGAATAAGGGGTCCACATTTCTACTTTGCACTGGGCCTGTGAATTAAGTAGCAGGTCCTTCCCCTGACTTTTTGCTCTGGGGTTAATCTCTTCCTTGCCTTTGTTGCTAAACAAGCCATTGGCACCTGTAGTTACTTTGACAACAGACAGGCTTAAGCTATTGAGGGACTGAGAAGCTTGGACTCCTGGGACTGTGGTACTGAGGACGTGCTGCAGCCTGCTGAGAGGCACCTCTTCCTGCATCCTCTCTCCAGCCAGCAACTAGCTCATTCAATCAGCGGAGGTGGTAGGGACAGCAGTCAGACTGCTTATTGGGTAAGGTTCAGGGACAATTCCACCCTTTGGTGGTATTTCTCTGCCAGTCCTCATCCCTTGAACTTTCCTTCTCCCAAATCAGAAAAGAGGAAAAAGAACAGAGAAGGCCAGGTCTCCTGCCTCTCAGCTCTGCAGGGAGCTCAGTCCAACTGGGTGGTATTTTACTCCCAAATAGGTCCCAAGTTTACTCCTGTTACCATGGTGATCAGTTGCTCTTCACAAAGTCATTTTTTACCTTTCCCTTTCTTTGATAGGAAATTTGCATTTTATAACGTCTCTTCATTCTTAGCATCCCAGCTTCTCCCTCTCGCTGGATGAACAGGCTTCCTTTTTAGATTTAAAGGAACTAAGCCTCCTTTTAATAATTTTACACTTAATTTGTACATGGTTTAACTTTTTTTCTTTACTCCATCACATACTGTCATAAGAAATTATACTTTAAACCTCAACATTTTGTGGTCCAATATTTGGATTGTATAAGGTGAGTATTAGCATAGTCTGTATCAATGAAACACTGCTCCTGCACTTGTACTTGGCATATAATTTGACTTGCTATAAAGTTAAGATATGCAATGAAGAAACTAGTAGGGAACAGTGTTCAAGAGAGGAGATATTTCTCAGGTCTTTTTTCTAATGGGGGTTGAATTTTAAACCTACGCAGCTGTGTATCACCCCATTAAAATGAGAAAAAACTGGAGAGATAGGAACCATATTTATTTCCTAGTGTGAAACAGGTGGATGGTATTTAATGAAGAGCGACAAAGAGGCTATTTTTAGCCTGTTGATTTCGTGTTGATAAAAACAGAAGAACCTGAATTTTAGAAGAGGTTGTCAGAGATGGTCTTAACAAATTCAACTTTTTCAATTAAATTGACTTTTTCATGGAGGTGGTTGAGGTCACTTTAGTCAGTAATTATTGGCCAGGGATCTTAGGTGAACATCCACTCAACTTTCATGTTTTTCAATACATTTTAACACATTAGGTACTAAGTGAATCATTATGCCGGGATTCTGCCTGAACTGGTCGGCTCCAGTCCCTACCCTTGTAATCTTCATCTACCAAGGATGCCAGAAAATAAAAGGAGAAAATAAAAAGGTCAAGTGTTAAGATAGGCTAATTTAAGTGCAGCATTATTGTTCCCCAAGGAAGAAGAGCTCATTCCTGACTGCACTTCAGAATCATGTTGGAGAACTTAAAAGCAAAAGCCAAGAAAACAATCCAATTCTCAGGCCCCATCCTGGACCAAGTAAGTTAAAATCTCTGGAGGTCAGCTTGAGATATCAGTACTTTTATAAGCTACCAGGTGGTACTCATGAATCAAGGTTCACCTACAGGGCAGCGGTCTCAAACTTCAACCAGCATCAGAATCACCTGGAGCCCTTGTTAAACCACACATTGTTGAGCCTCAGCCCCAGAAATTCTGATTCAGTAGTTCTTGGGTACAGTCCTAGATTTTACATCATTAACAAGTTCCCAGTTGTTACTGAGGCTGTTATTCAAGGGACTACATTTTCAGAACAAGCGGTTACATAAATACGAAGAAAACTTCCCACGGGTGTGATATTTTATCCAGGACGAGAGAGCTGTGTGCACAAGGAGAGAACAGGTAATCGGGAAGGACTTTGGGCATGGAGAATGGCTTGTGAAAAGGCCCAGGTCAAGAAAAATCACTGGAGAAACTGAACAAAGGTTTATTATGCTTGGAGCACACAGAGTGACGTTGAGTGTTTAGCGATATTGTTGAAGTGGTGAGTAGGGAAAGATCTTGAGTGATGCTGTAAGCCATATTAAGGAGTTTGTACCTCATTCTGCAGCCAGTGGAAGAGTTTAAGTCAGGGATGACACAGCCTGATCCTCATTATGGAGAGTTAATGCAGGTAGCAGAGTCTGACTAGAGGCTGTTGCAATGATGCCAATGGTAGAGCCAATGAAAAGAAGTAAACAGATTCAAGAATGAATCCATAGAACTTTAAGACTAATTGAGTTTTGGTGGGTGAAAGTCAGGGGGAAATCAAGATGACATACTCTTTGGGCTTAGAGAGCTAGGTAGAGTGTGGAGCCATTCGCCATGATGTGGAACAAAGAAATTGGGTCAGTGTCATACAAGCTATGTGAACTTTAGCAGATCCGATTGCCTTGAACTTCAGGCCATGGGTAAAATACTTAACACAGAACCTAGTATATAAGTTCTCCTATCTCCTGCCTTCTCAACTTAATATCCACTCTTTGTCTCAGCTGAGGAAAAGCACAATTCCCAAGTGCGTAACTTTGTGTTTTTAATAATGGTCTACAGTAGTGTTATTTCCTCCTCTTCAACCCCAAAGTATATATATTATCTTAATCGTAGTAAGATGACACTGGAATCAGAACACGGAGTAAGGCCAATTCTTTATTTTCTCATTTTGCCAATTTTTTTCAAAATAAAAGTTTAAAAAGTGAGTTTCAGGAAATATTTGAAGCATCACTCAAGTCCAGTTCCTTGAAGCGACTCATTGTTTCACAACAGCAGTTTATTGTTTTGAGTGTATACTGGGACGCCTTTATGAAAGATATTTGATGGACAAGACTAATGTCAGCTTCATATGCTGACTCTTATCAGGACTTTTCTGTGTGTACTTAAGCTTCAGAGGAAATTATTTGACCTAGGATAGAACAAATCCATCCAATAATCAAGAATGTTTTAGTAGAGTTTTACTCTACTCATGTCCTATCAAGAATGCAATCTGTTGACCACTGCTCTGTTTTGTTTTGTTCCTCACACTAAAAGTGCAACCCAAATTGAGCTCCAGTTTTTCAGGTTAGTTGCTGATGTGGGAAGGAGTTGTCTTGAAACAGCTAGGGCCTCACAGGTGGGAATCCTTGACGTAGAATCTCAACTGATGAAACACTTGCTGGCTTGACCAGGTCTGGAGAATTGTTGGCTCTGTGCTTTGTGACTTGCTCCTAAAACACCTTTATTTCTTATATTATTAAGCCTGAGAGCTTTTCAGAGAAAAGGGAATTATAATAAAAATTATTTGGGAGAGGCTGCTCCCGTGGCCGAGTGGTCAAGTTCGCGCGATCCGCTGCAGGCAGCCCAGTGTTTCGTCAGTTCAAATCCTGGGCGCGGACATGGCACTGCTCATCAAACCACGCTGAGGCAGCGTCCCACGTGCCACAGCTAGAAGGTCCCACAACTAAGAATATACAACTATGTACTGGGGGGCTTTGGGGAGAAAAAGGGAAAAAAATAAAATCTTTAAAAAAATTATTTGGGAAAATATTTTAAAGTTCTCTCCCTTAAAACATTCCATTTCGAATTATGAGATAATACCCCCAAGAAAATGTCTTTTTGTTTGGTCTGAGCATATGGCAATCTCACGGATTCACCATCTGATTGAGCACAGGGCAAGCTCGGTTTAGGATGAGTCCCCAAAAAGAAGCCGAAATGTTCCATTTTCTTAATTCATTGAGAATTACTTTTACAAAAGTGACATATTTGCTTTCAGTCCCAAAGCAACAGCCATTTTTACATTTTATTTATCCTCAGAAATTTCCTTGACTCTGCAAAAATGCATGTGATAAATCAGACAGAAAAACTATTTTTTCCTTTGCCATGAATAAAATATTGTTGAGGTGAGAGAAAGAGAGAGCGCACACACCCTTACACAGGGGGCTTATGATTTTCAGTGATATCAAGTTTATTTCTATTATAATTAGAAGATAGTTCTATATTTTGCCCTTTTGTGCTATGTATGTATGTGTCTATGTGATCCCAACTAAAGTGTTTCCCTTTTGACATCATCATCTTTACCACCCACAAAAAGTGAACTTCAGGCTGATGCAAGAAGTATGTGAGAAATTCTACAAGGGAAAACTTGACGGCCAAAATGAAATATATAACATGGGCCCAAATGAGTGTTCTCTGTTCAATATCTTTTCTCTCAGACAACTTAGATGCTCAGTGGTTGAGACAAATTAACTGGACTGTACTAATTTGCTATGCTAATATCCTTTTAAAGATGTGACCTCATAAAAGGCTACTTTTGCTGGAGGTGTCTAACTGACAAAGTACAGGGACTCCAATTGATGAGTGTTTATTATTTATATGTCTGTGATCTGCACAATGCAAGTGCAAAGAGAGAGAAAAGCCTATGCCTGGATTTTCTCCTTGGAGCACTAAATGCCGTGAAATACTTGAATTTGTACTTCAGCTTTGGCATTCACTAGCTTTGTGGTCTTGGCCAAATTATCTAACTTCTATGACCTCAATTTACTCATCTGTAAAACTGGCTGTTATACCTATCTCATAAGTAAATATTACCTGTAATTAGGAGGATACAATGATATAGAATATGCAAACAGTTTATTAGGTGCTAGCTACTATCTGCTTACTTTGGAATTAGTAAATGTTAGTTGGAATTTCCTGAAACTTATGGGGAATACCATTTTTAGCACATCACTCTTTTTCAACTCTATCCATGAGATTATGAGGGATCTCCAAAATTGATATACTTTGGATTTAAGCCAAACTACCCATCTTGTACATGCTTACCCATTCTTCCATAATAACATTATTGGCATATTTACAAACATGGTGACATAGAAAAATTCAGGGCATTAGACAATTCAGGAAAAGACATGCATTCTGAAAAGAAAGTGGGTGCTATTATCTGAATTGTTCATGCTGTCAAATGCCCCAGAGTTTGCGTAAGGCTTCATTTCACTTTGCTAAGGTAACCTGCCTGAAATAGTAGAGACCTTGCTAGGGTACCCGCCTCCAATAGTAGCAGCTCAACCAAAGCAGGCAGGAGAATGAGCAGCTTCAGGGGAATTCGGGCAAGCATTCCTTGTGGGCTCAGCACCATTCTGCTGCTTGGTTACGAGCCAGGAAACATGTTTCTGATGGTTAGATATTGTTTTTAATTATAGAAGAAGCATCCTATGGATTTCCTATCCATCTTCATAATGCATTTCAATATTTTGTAACTAAATCGCTATTGCTTCAGTCATCTGCCTTACATTTGACACATTGGAGAGTGAGGGAAAGTGATTAGAGACAACGTTCACAAGAAAGTAATGTCAGGAGAAGGGATCTGCCATGTCTGGATGCATTATTTCTTCCCAGATCTGAAATTGTGCCACCCCCTCACCTCAGATTATAGATATAACACATCCCCATCTGGAATACCAAGCAATACAAAAGAAGTATTAAAGAAAAAGAAAAAAAACCCAGTCTCGATCACAGGGTGACAACCCAGGGATGAACATTTTTGGTGAGCATTCTTTCAGCCATCTCTTTGTACACATATTCGCATGCATGTACACATATATATGCAAATTTCTGTATAAGTAGGATCATGCTATATATATGCTTCTTCGCAACATGTCCCTCTCTTTTTCCCTTCCTCCTTTCCTGCCTCCCTCCCACCCTTTGCATTCCTTCTTCTCTTCCATCCTACCTTCTCTCCTTTGTATCTTTCATTTTTTTTTCTGTTCAGGAACAGAAAGTTGAGTTAATCATATTCGTCCATTTGTGGCACATTATTATCATTAGTCTACGCAATATTCCTCTTTAAAATTTATATATATAAGTGTGTATATACCATTTTATCACTGTTCCCTATTTCCGTTACCGTCTTCCCCACTCCAAGCTGGTGAACATTCAATAGGATTAATGCTCATCTTTTTATTTGTATCTGGAAATTACTGTTTTGTTTGCATGCATTTTTTAACTTACACGAATATTATTGTCTGCTTTCGCACATATCTGTGTTTCTTTTTTCTCAGCCTACCTTGCTCTATGTGTACACCTAATCTATTTTTTCTAACAGCTGCCTGTCGGTCATGGATTGCATCCTCTGTCCATTCTTCAGTGGCAGGCATTCCGTTACTGCCTGCTCAATGGTCCTATACAACAGTGCAACAAATATTGTCTTAGATGCTCTCTTATGGGTTTGTGAAAATTTTTCTGAAGGTGTATAGAAGGAGCAGAATTACTGAGTGTTGGAGAGAGTTTAGACTTAATTTGACTAAATGTACCAAATTACCCTTGGTCAGCATTAGTGATTCTGATGTTGATGAAGACTCTGGTCTTGCTATGTAGAATCCTGATTTCTCAGAAGGACAAGAGGTAGTCAGCCACTTGAGATAAGCATCAATTCTCCGTGATCCCCTTGGGACCACAGGCAAGTTACTCTAACTGGCTCACTGCATGCCTGTCCTAGGCTGGGAGACAGAAACCTGGGTTACCCATTGAATCCATTTGTATTGGAGACTTGAATTAGTTATTTCTCACAAAATGGGCAAAGGCTTCTCCATGAGCGAGGTTACAGATTTGAAGCTGGTTTTTCCCCATGCTGGCATGGATGTCTTTCTCAGTTAAAGAGTATAACTAACTGGTCTCTCTTTCAATGGCTCCAGAGAATTCCCGTGCATTTCTTTTTACTTTGCTTCATTTTATCAACTCTTTAGTGGTACACATTGAGGGTTAGTTTTGGTTTTTCACTCTTATAAACAACGCCTCAATGAATATCCTTACTCATATAAATTCTTATGCACTTGATAATTTTTCTCTTTTGCGTAAAATCCTAAATGTGAAATTGCTCCATTAAAAGTCAAATGAGATTTACTTTTTGATTTGAATTGTCAAATTTCCATGCAAAAAAGCCATATATTTTTATACAGCCCGCCGCATAATGTAAGAAATTTTTTGCTATCTCCATTCTTGACAATGCTGAATTTATCAATCTCCAGTAATCTGACAACAGACAGTGTTCATAGTTATTCTTTGAGCTGAGTAAAGATGACCATTTTAAATATATTTATTGACCTTCTTTCTATAAATTTGTGTCCTTTGCAAATATTTTTTGTTAGAGTATCGGAGTTATTTTTTGTATCTAGATGAGGACAAATGTTGTGTAGGTATCATTCACATTTCTTTCCCATTTTCTAGCACCTAGTAGCTGCTCAATAAATGTTTGTTAAATAAACATTAATATGTGGTCATATATTTTGCAGTTTTTATTTGATTTTAAATTTTATTTTGTTTATTTTTGCTACAGTTAAATATATATGGATTTAATCAGTCTTTTTCCGTGTGGTTTTTGGCTGTCATGCAGTCTGAATTCTCTTTACTCCCATGATCATAAGCATATACGATGCCTATTTGATTATAGTTCTTTTATGATTTTATTTTTATTTATTTTTTGAGGAAGATTAGCCCTGAGTGTGCCAATTTTCCTCTATTTTATATGTGGGACGCCTGCCACAGCATTGCTTGATGAGGGGTGGGTAGGTCCGTGCCTGGGATCTGAACTGACAAACTCTGGGCCACCAAAGCAGAGTGTGCAAACTTAACCACTGAGCCACTGGCCTGGCCCCATGATTTTATTTTTTGACACTAATTTTTTTTGATCTACGTGGAAGGAACTTGGTGAGGTTCATGAAATAGGGGTCTTGGTTTGCATTTTTCTAACCACTTTTACTGACTAGTCTGTCTTTTATATACAATGCCACATTTATCATATACTGAATTCCCATGTATACGTGGGTCCATTTATGAATTCTCTATTCCCTTCCACTGATTCATAACTTAGGCTATCTTTCTTATGATTTTAATTTTATTTACTTTGAATACATAATACAGTCACAAAGCTCAAAACTCAGAAGATAACAAAGAGTATATGGGAAAATGTTTCTCCTAACCTATAGCTCTGCTTCAAGCCCATGAGTGAATAACTGGGCCCCTGACCATTCCTTTTAAAAAATACTATATTATATGGATTGTAGGCTTCTTAGCTTTTTTAAAGCTTAACAATAAATCCTGCCATATGAGAAGGAAAGGAGTTTCTTCCACTGTTTCATTGCACGAATGGAACATAATATATTCAAACAGTCTCATACCAATGGATGTTTCTATTTTTACAGACTTTTGCTGTTACAAAAAATATTGGAATCAATAATCTAGCACAAGCTTTTTTTCTGCATGTGTGAGTATGTGTGAAGCATATTTCCTACAAGTGTGATTGCGAGGTCAGAGGGTAAATGCACTTGTATTTCTGACAGATAGTGACAGATTTTCCTCCATACAGGTTGTCTAACTTGTGTTTCTAGCAACAATGGATGAGGATGTCTACCCTCCATTGTCTCTTATACATGAAAGGTATATTATTTGGTACTACTGAATCTTTACCTAGGATATTTTTTTTTTTTTTGAGGAAGATTAGCCCTGAGCTAACTACTGCCAGTCCTCCTCTTTTTTGCTGAGGAAGCCTGGCCCTGAGGTAACATCCGTGCCCATCTTCCTCTACTTTATATGTGGGATGCCTACCACAGCATGGCATTCCAAGAGGTGCCATGTCCATACCCGGGATCCAAACCAGCGAACCCCGGGCCGCTGAGAAGCGGAATGTGCGAACTTAAATGCTGTGTCACCAGGCCAGCCCCTACCTAGACTATTTTTTAATCCCATCAAATAATTAAATAGCAGCTTTTAAAAAAAATCAGAGATTTATGGGCTATGGGACACTTCTATTTAATTAAATATTGCAGACATAGGAAATCTCTTGATTTTTCATTTCAGTTTAAATATGCACTCATTTTAGTATCTGTGGTTGTTTATTTAGTCAGCTTTTAAGATTTATTGATAGAAATAAAGATCAAATCAAAGACAAGTCCTAAAATAAATCCTACTCAGGACACATCATAATCTGACTTATGGTTTTATTAATTATTATCAAAGTTGCAGCAAAACAAACTGGGATGGTTAGTCAAGTCACACACAATTCAGAAATGATTCCCTATGACATGTGGTTTTTCTAGCTCATTTTAAGATGCATGGCTATATTTTTAAAAATTCTTCCCAACAAAATTGCCCATTTTATAAAAAGAATCTTGTCGAAATTCTCACTATCAGAAGACACTAGTCTACTAAAAAGCTTAGAATGAACTTTGAGGATTTATTTTTATTTCTTAAAAATTACTTCATTTTGGGCCAGCCCCCGTGGTCTAATGGTTAAGCTCAGCACGCTCTGCTTCAGTGGTCCTGGTTTGGTTCCTGGGTGAGGACCTGTACCACTCTGTTAGCAGCCATGCTGTGCTGGCGGACTACGTACTGAAAAATAGAGGAAGACTGACATGGATATTAGCTCAAGGCAAATCTTCCTCAGCACAGAAAAAAAAATTTCATTTTATGTTATTTTACTTTGTTGGGTATCAAGGGATATCATTTACCCGGCAAAGCGCATAAAGTGCATCATTAAGTGTTGGCTCTATGTATCCTGTGAAGTCACCTCTTGGTCGAGACTAGAACATTTCCTTCAGTCCTCAGTGCCCTCTTGTACAACTTTCCAGTTCATTCCTCTCCATCCCAGAGGTAATCTCTTATATTAGTTTCCTGTGGCTGTGTAACAAATGACCTCGAACTTGGTGTTTTTAAATAACAGAAACTTATTCTCTAACAGTTTTGAAGGCTAGAGTCCAAAATTAAGGCATTGACAGAACTATACTTCCTCCACAGGCTCTGGGGAGAATCCTTCCTTGCTTTTCACGTGGCCACCTTCTCCTTTTCTATGTCTCTCCTCTATGTGTCTCTTATATGGACACTTGTCATTGGATTTAGAGTCCATTGGGATAATCCAAGACGAATCTCATCCCGAGATCTTTAACTTAATTACATCTCTAAAGACTTTTTCCAAGAAGGTCACATTCACAGGTTCTGGAGGTTAGACTGTAGACATACTTTGAGTGGGAGAACCTTCCACTCTATTACACCCCTATTCTGAATTTTATCAGTGTCATTAAGTTTTGCCTGCTCTTGAACTTCATATAAATGGAATCATACTTATGTCCTTACTAGTGTCTGGATTCTTTCTCCCTGCTTTGCTTTTTTTTCCCTTGGTGAGGAAGATTGGCTCTGAGCTAACTAACATCTGTTGCCAATCTTCCTCTTTTTGCTTGAGGAAGATTGGCCCCGAGCTAAGGTCTGTGCCAGTCTTCCTCTGTTTTGTATGTGGGATGCTGCCAAAGCACAGCTTGATGAGCAGTGTGTAGATCTGCGCCTGCGATCCAAACCCATGAACCCCAGTCTGCTGAAACAGAATGCATGAACTTAACTACTATGCCACTGGGTGGGCCTCAGTTTTGCTTTTTAAAAAGAAATCTGCACATAAAAGGCTTCTGGAACATCTCTACAGTTAATCTAGCTCCCTGGGAGGCCAGAGGGCCTGAGAAGAACAGCGATGAGTCTGTCCATGGCTGATAAAATCTGGCAGCTTCTGTGATGCACTTGCCAGTCCATCCTCCCCATGTAGCGTATCCTACAGCAAAATCCTACATTTGATCTAGGAATTTTAACCTGAGATTTCTCAGTTCTAAGAGAATCAGGGTAGAGAATCTGATCCATACCCACTAAACCCTTAGATAAGAGACTTTGAAGGAATCAATTGAGGTATGGCCTTACCTTGAATAATAATAGCCTCAAACTCAGAAATACAGGAGAAACTTTCATAGCTCTAGATTGAGCCCTTTTCATTTACCTCAGGTTCATTGTAATGCATTTGTTTCCTCCTCTTTAATGAATGGATATTACTTCCCTAGAATTTACATTTCGTTTCAAATACATATTTGTGATATCATTGTCTGTACTCAAGCAGGCGATTTTAAGATGATCTATAAGTATACCCAGGCAAATTCACTGTTCAAATGAATTCTGCCAAGATATTTCTCATTAATCCTGGGAACATTGCAGGTGTATTTATTAATACAGAGGACTTAGTGTTAGAATACCATGATCCTTTCTGACATATTAAGCCATTTTTAATTTGCTCTTATCATTGAAAGCCTCTCTCTTTCAAAGATATCAGATAACTCAGGGGTGTTAAGCAACACAGAGTGATTTGGGGGCACAAGAAAGAGCAGAGGGAGTTATTAATCTTATGCAAATGCCTATCTAAGTTTCAAAGGATTCAGGCATCACTGCAAATGAGAAGATCCATGGACTATCTAGGGGGAAGATAATTTCCTGTTTATTTAATTGATCCTCTGTAACTTTTCTTTTGGCAGGTATAGCTCACTAATGGAATTTGCACACTGCAATCATTATTAGAAATGTCAGTGTGACATTTGGTTAATCCAGTCTATTTAGATTTGGAACATAAATCATGTATTTATTCTAACAACATAATTACTATGCCCCCTTTTCATTTTCAGCATATTTAGAGATTCCCTTAACATTTTCATCTTTAGCCTATAGGTGCATTTTAGCCTCTCTGTAGGCTGAGTCCATTCCAATGTGATATTATAGACTGGGAGAGCACAAGGAACTTGAATCAATTTTGTTACTGGTTTTATTTAAATTTTAATAAATATGCATTTCTTTTGTGATTTCTAGTGCTAGGAATTGAATGCAGGATTTTATGACCCTCTTTATTTTAAGGTTCTTCATTTTGCTCTTCATCTTCCCTAGGCTCCTAAGTGAAATCACTTCCTAAACACTATTGATTCTTTCAGGGAAGTTTCCCAGTCTGAGACAATATAATTAGTTTTGTCCATGCATTCACCCATTCATTCATTCATTTGATCCTTCATTAGCTTATTTAGTCATCTAACAAATAATTGTGGGTAATAATGATACAGAGTGAATAAAAACAAAGTCTCTGCTCTCTTGAGCTTACATTTTAGTGATAGCAGACAGACAACAAAACAAGCCAAAACCTCTACAATTGCAATAAAAGTGCCACAGAGTGAAATATAGCATGTGAGTGAAATATAGCACCAAGTGAAATATAGCTTGGAGGGGCGAATTGTTATGAGGAAGTGTTATTGTTTTATTATGTAAGGTGGTCAACGTAGGCTTTGAGAAAAGATGACATTTGAGTAGACACCTGAAGGCAAAGAGGGAGAGAGCTGTGTAGACAGTTTGGAAAAGAGCATTCTAGGCAGACAGTGAGCAAGCCCAGAAGTCTTGAAGCAGGAGCACACCTAGCATGGAGTCCAAGGAGACCAGTGGGCACAGGTGGGATGAGATGGAAATAACTTAGAGCTGTTGGAAGTCAGATCATGTAGGGCCTTATAGACCACTGAAAAATACTAGAACTAGAAAGCCACTGGAAGTGACCATGTTAAACTTTACCTGAGTCCTGTGCTCCTGGAAATCAGAGATGGCTAGGGAGGTTAGAGAAACTCCCCCACCCTTTGTGTTCCAGGAAATGCCTACTGCAAAGAACCACTCCTCCCTGTGACTTAGATTAGACTTAGAGATGATATCCTTGTTTAACAAAGGCAAGGCCAGACACTGAACCTCACTGTCCCCATTCTTTGTCTCATAACTGATTAGCTAACTGTCTATCCACATTGACCAATCAGAACAAAATACCTGTTAATTTGACTCGACCAAACTTTAGTTAAATTCCGCTTCTCATTGTAGGATATTAAACATGACTTGGGCTTAAGGTTAAGCAAACATTGGGATTCAGAACAAGCCCTCCTGAATGACCTCTCCTTGTTACTGAACCTCTTAATTCTCAAGTTCACGTGCCTGATGCAGAGTAAGCCAAACACTGAGACATCAGTGCTTGGAGATGGAGAAAGTTTTATTCAAATTGGCCAAGAGAAGATGGGAGCAGGGGTTCTCTCAAATCCACCTTAACAACAGAAGAAGGCAGAGGGTTTTATAGAGCTAAATGGTGTGGCAGGAGGAGTTTCAGAGAAACAAAAGGATAATCCATGTTTCTTTCACTTCTGGTAAGCCCTGGGCAATGTGACTTCTGAGAGTCAGCGGCAACTGGGGGCTGGTTATCTGGAGATCCTTGAAGGCATTTCCTTTCTTCTATAAAACAGGCTCACAAATCCTTATAGTCCTTGAGTTACCCCTCAAGTTAAACAGGAAAACGGCAAATTGACACAATTAATTTCTTTTTATAATACGGTTAAAGGTAGTCTTAAAATTGAATGGATATTTACAGTAACCCTCAGGTACTTGGCTTCATCCTGAAAATCACCCACAAGGAAAGACATCTCCTGCTCAACTGTCCAAACAGCCATCTGTTCATCCTATTCCCCCAGCCTGTTTCTTTCTAGCCTGGTTTACTCCTCTCCGAAAAAGAAAAGCCCTCTTCTGCCTGACCTTTGATTTGTGTGCCAACGTCACTCACAATCTGAACTTTCTCCCTCTTGCAATAGTTCCCCTATTGCATTAGCCCCCTTCCCTTATTGCCATAGTCTTTCTGAATAAAATCTCTCCTTACTTACATCTAAATTTGTTTTTCATTTGATAGTGGTTTTGATAGAGGAAGGACGTGGACAGTGGAGGTTTATGAGTAAAGGGCTCAATCTGGGTGCTGAGTGGAGAAAAGCATATAGAAATGTATAAAGGAACAAGGGACCTCGTGGGGAGACTAGTGCTTATTTATATGCCAGGGAAGTTTGAAGGTTATTCGTAAAAGTTCCACATAGTTTGGTAAGAATTGGTGTTTCCCACAGGCTATCTTTGGTCCTCAAAAATCAAATCTTTGTGAAGCTCATGGATAAATGAAGATTACTGGATGGAGCAGACATGCTCACATAAGTCCTATTTTGCCGTTTTTGAGATAGATACTATCAGTGGGAAGACCCAGGAAATGATGTAAGTTAAGGTATAAATCGTGATGAATGTCCAATTTAGGAGATTCATCTTATTTGCCAATTTATTTACTGGGCAAATGTTTAGTTAGTACCTCTATTACAGATAACATTCCAGGAGCAAAGCTACTGCGGTGAAAGAAGACCCAGGCCTTTGGGAGATTTGCATTCTAGTTGGGGGACGTGGATTCTAAATAATCAATTTAAAAGAGGTGCAGATTGTGGTAAGAAGAAAGTAAACAGGGGTTTGGATAATCCTTGAGAAGGATAGGAGCAAAATTTAAATTGGTTGGTTTGGGAACGTCTGTCTGAGGAGGTGACACTGGAGCTGAGAGGCAGCCGGAACAGTTAGTGCAAAAGTCTTGTGGGGCCAAGAATTGGGCACAATCCAGGAACAGAAAGGAAGTCAGTGAGGCTGGATCTCAAGGAGAATGTGGTGTGAGCTCTGGCCAAAGAGAGAAGCTGGGTCAAGATCCTGTGGAACTTAAAGGGGCATGGTGAGGAGATGGAATTTTATTCTAAGTGCAATGGAGAGCCAGAAAAATCTGTGGGACACTGAATCTGGAGATGCCTCTCCCTATTAGAATTTTCCCTGCCTCTGTCTACTCCCAGGAGCAGAGAGAGAAAAAAATGGGGGAGTTCTTCTTGGCACCAAAGACTGGAAAAAGAACACTGCTTTACATAAATGGAGTAGTTACTGTGGTATAGTCTATAACTCTTATTCAGTTTCAGTGTAGACCCATCAGATTCAGCCATACCCACATGAGGGAGAGAAGGAGGAGAGGGGACAATTTAAATACTATAGTTTAGGTAATTCAATGAGCTTGAAAGAGTCAATACATGATGTTGAAACTTATGAAAAGAAAGCCTCAGGGATTTTAGTGGATTCTCAGCCTTGCCAAAAAGGAGAAATGTCTTCTTCAGGTGGATGGGTAATTGATTAGTGATGGCTTTGTAATGGTCCAGTAAAAGCAGTTGAAAGCCCTAGAAAAGTATTGACTAATGAAGGGTTGGAGGCCTGATAAAACACTCCACAGGAGAGGATGAAGATGAGCACAAATAGGAAGAACTGACAAGTTGAAATTTTAATATGTATGTTGAAATGTTTTAAGCAGAAAACTCCTAATTTACGAATATTTCTCTCCATGGAACAGTATATTTCTAATACTCTAAATATAATATTTACATATATATCAATGGACTGGATTATATATTGTAAAACCATATATTTTGGACTTTTTGGGTCATTTACAGTATTTTCAATTGACTATATATAATTTCACTTTATACTTTAAATAAGAACATAATCCTAAATTGGAAAGGCTATTTATAACATAGGATAAAATAAGTTTCAAATTTTAGGTTTTAGTAAAATAATTTACATATAAATTTTAGAATCTGACCCATTTGCAAATTGGAAACCAACTCATATATATATATATGGTATGTGTGTGTGTATATATGGTGTGTATGTGTACATATATGGTGTGTATATATATGCTGTGTGAATATATACATGGTGTATGTATATATGTATGGTGTGCGTGTGTATATATGGTGTGTGTATATATAGTAACCTTTGAGTTTATTGTGATAAGAGGCATCTTCCTTTTGTTCCATCTGTAAAAGAAAGAAAGGATCCCTATGGTTGCCATGATTATAGGAAACATGGTAGAATTATGAAGTTGGCATTTGATAAGTGCTCATGACGACCGTTATTTGAAATTTCTTGTGGGTGAGGTGAGAAAATGACTTCCCGAAGGTCCGTTTACTTTTTAAGGGCACTGGTTTGTCGTTCATTGTCATGTAGTAATTTCCTAAAAGGCACAGCCCTCTCAACCTGTGAAATCATAGAGCGTCATTAAAAGCAAGTTTTGTCCCAGGTACTCAGTGACATTCCATAAATGTATGCTGAATGGATACAATCTGAGCAGCTGGTGGTAATCATTATGATTTAACTATAACCAAACATCCATTGTGGTTAACGGAATATGGCTGCTCTGACACGTTCCCTTCACTTTGCTCCATGCAACACGATACGTGAACTTCCAAAGGCTTCCTGCGGACTCGCTGCTAAGGTTGTATTGCATTGCAAAGCATACTTATTCCTATTCATGATGTGTCTTGGTATGAAAGTGACAGTACAAATGTAAACAACCTCATTAGTAGCACTTACTAAATTTAAATTTGTAACATAAAGCATAATTGTTTTACTGGGGAAAGAAAGAATACGTGTTTTTTTTATTTTTAATGTTTCCTTAGGATATGGGTGGAATAATTTCTATTTTGGTCTCAGTGGCACTTAGTGCCATCAAATCTATATAATGTCACTATTTCTTCCTATTCTATATCAAATAATGCCCCTCCATTGCACGTTAGCAAATCCAATTCTCTCCCTCACACTCATGTTGTAAATGAAAGCTGGTCCATGTAAGTGGCCCAGGAAAACAGTACAGAAGCCGGGTAGAGGGCACTTCTCCTTTATATTCACACGAACCATATCACTGTACTTGAACCTAGCATGCAGCACAACATAGATGATCAACGGGATTTAGCCAGATGACATGAACACAAGGCTATTGCTTATGGATATCCCAGACAGACACAATTTTTTGTGTGCGTATTGTGAACTACATTTTTATTACTGTCTAGAGCCACAGCCTTGGCCAACCCCCGGGGGCAACCACTCACAGTCATATGAATGATGGCCCCTGGTATTCTACAGCGCACAACCGGGAGCCATGCATGACAGCCCTGCTCTAGATTCTGCTCTTGCATATCTTCAGTGGAGATCGCTCTCTTTAATTCTTCTAATTTTCCTCCTAATCCTCATCCTCCTTGTTTGTTTTCTTCCCCTCTCTATTAGATAAAGAAGATGGCAGAGGCAGACAAATTGAGAAAGAAAAGCAGCCTTTTCTTACTGGAAGGGAAATATCCTAATAATGTAGTCATTCACTGGGTGGATAAATAATTCACATGAACTAGAAAGGGTTAAGAGAACACCAGTGTATTAGTTTAATTAAAAACTAACATTATAAATATTTGTAAATAAAACACTGCTTTCAGATAAGTGCAACGAATGCAGGTTTAGGAAATTTTGCCTGTAGCTGTCCTCAGTTGACTTGCTTTCATTATATATGTATGTTTTTCTGATAAATGGGTGTGTTTTTAGAAGAACAAAATGTTCCACACACTTTGCTAATCTTCACAAACTTGGTCCTCTTTGAGTACATAGAGGTCTATTTTATCAATGGCTTTGTCCAAATTATGAGAATTATTAGAATGCAAGTTTATGTACACCACATTAAAAAAGACCTAATGAGAATAGAAAGGCAGTGTTTTATAGGGGGAAAACAACAAATAAACTTGTCTTTACTTCCAAAGAGACTCTGATTAATCATTTAATTTTTATAAGCATTAGGCTTTTGTTTGGTAAAATAGAAATAATTATACTTCCTTTTATTTAATATTTCAAGAGATGTTATAAGGTTCAAATGAAATGATATCTGTGAAAACAACAATTTCTTTAAAAACAGCTTGTAAATCTCTATCAGAATTTAGTGCACAGAAATCATCATTATTATTAAATTAATGTAACAACACTAGCATATTTTTAAAGATCAATTTTAAAAACCTGACTCGATAGCACATCACACTAAAATTCAGACCTGTAGATTTTACTATGTTAGAGAAGCATTTTCCAATTTTTTCAAGACAGCAAATGTTTTTACAAACTTGAAGTACTATCTGAGGAAGCCGTTTTGGGTTCGGTCACAACTATTATTGTTCCATAATTGCCAAGCTCTGAAATATCATCATCACGGTCAAAAATAAGCGGAACCAAAACTCACCTGGTTCTTTGTGCATCAGTGATTAACCAATGTGAGGAACCTGCTTCCTGGGCAGTTGGATAACATGCATATGCATCAGGAACGGATTCTTTTTGACGTTGCTATTCTTCCAGAAACAAGAAAATGTGGTGGATTTACTGGGCTTTTCGGTTACTATATAACAGCTTTCATAGCAAGTAAACAGTTTGAACAAAAAGCAATGAGGTCTAATGTAACTAATTAACTTGGTTATTGCTAATAATTCCACTCACGTATTCTGTCCAGAGAAAACTAGTGACGGAAGGCTTCCTCTACTTTCACTGTCCTGGAAGGATGACCGTATAATTAATTTATCATCCAAAACAGAGTGTTTTGAGTGCTGGTAAAACAGACATAAATCGAGCTGTCCTGCACAAACAGGAGGTAAAGTCAGCCTGTCACTTGAGAAACTTTTGAGTTTCTTGATGCTTTGCTCCCCAAACCTGGGCGATTTTCTATGATTTCTGTTTTTCCCTGTTCTCTTACTACCAACTCACATTGGTGTGAAACTACTTCCCCTGAGCTGTCCTCACTGTCCACTTCCCTAATAATGTGGCCGATGTCACCGTTGGCCTGGGCCTCTGAGTCTCACATCTCTTTGTAACCTTTGACACATTTGCTAAGTTTTCTCATCTTTTTTACACACAGGATCATCTTATTATTCTCTTCCTATCCTATTACCTCAAATATAAATTAATATAAACCTTTTTCTAATAGTTGTCCAGATGCTAATAATTTCAACAAAGTTTTCAAAACTAAAACTAGGAAATTTCTGAAACTCTCTACAGCCGTGCTATTTTGCCACTTTCTATACAGTAATATCTTTTGATCAACCCTTGGGCAGATATGTACTTTATTTATCTTTTAAATTTTCCAACTGTTTATGTCCTCTTTTATTTTACTAGCAAAACTCTTTGCATATCATGAATCTTCTCTTCTGATGGCCAGGGTATCAGTTTCTTCCTTCTCTTGACTCTAAATATTTGCCTAAACGTCTTCATTTTTGAGGAATGAGCTCCAAATTCTGTCCAGGATCTCCCAAATCATTATTCCTTCAATTAATCTATGTATTGCATGCTGATTACAAATAGCCGAATTTGTACATTGAGTCACCCTTACGATGAATGTAACTTTTTCCCTTCCCTATGTTTCCAATTCTTAGATGTGGCTCTTGACATAAAGGATAGTGCTGTTTTTAATATTCTAAACTTTGTGTGCATTTTGTAATTGTAGTCCTATTTATTAAGGAATTTTATACGAGAATTTCAAAAATTTGGAAATAAGCATCTGATTCTCAGTGGGCTAAATAGTCTAGAAGAATTTAACTCTGAGAGTGTTCACTTCCTACTCTTCATTATATTTCTGAGGCCTAGTGTGCTCCTTGGATCATTGGAGGCCCCAATTAATGTCTGCTTAATAGATGGAGAACCAAGTGCAATTTGGAGAAAGACTCAGTCTCTCCAATTGATTTAATGATAATGGATGCTGATTAACTTTATCCTAATATTTTAAATCATTCATTTTCCTCCTTGAGAGGATTAAAATATATTATATAAAAATAATATGTTTATTCTAATGTATATGATGAAATATTAAGCTCTTTTATAATTTCAAGCACTCAGCAACTAATTTGATTTTCATTATAATGAATGTGGCTTATCTATCTTTTTTTTAATTTGTTGTATTATATTCAGTTAACAAAACTACATCTTAACCAGTATTAAAACAGAATTTAGTTAGTTGCTAATATACTAATACAGAAGTAAACATTTTGAATAGCCAGGGTAGAGGGTGAAATTTTCCTATTACCAGGAAGTCAGATAGCCTACCATCAAGTTGCCAGGATGATATATTCTTACCTATGAAGAAAGAAGATGGAATGGATCCCAGAAATATACTGACCCTTTGTGCTTTGTGGGGAAAGGCAGCAATCATTTTTTAAAACTTGTGTGAAAAATGTTTCCGGTAGACTCTGTGTCTTAATTCAAGGGAAGAGGGCCCAAGGAAGCCACGCAGAAGGCATCAGTGGCCATAGAGTGATTCTGCCACTCAAGCCTTTCTCACCAAGAATTCTGAGATGGAAGACTTGTCACATGTATAAATGAATTTCCAATTTGACAGACTGCCACGAGCAGTGATAGTTGGCTTCTGTCTCTCATTGATTCTATTACAAATCTATTCCCGGACTGTAGCAATGGAGTGACACTGATGCCCTCTACACAAGGAAGCTGTGCATTATGTATGCATACCTTCATTTTTCACTCACTGATAAATTTCTGCCTGGGCAAAGGAATTCCTTTTTGTAGTTTGAGAACTCTTTTTAGTTAAGCAATGACACGTATTCAATTAGTTACGTTAGTCAATATAATAAAGCAGGTGGTTGAATTTGCAAGGCTAGTAGGCTAAATTAATCTCTGATTTTTGATCAGTTTGAAAATGACAGCTCCATTTAAAAGCTGTGGAATTCTAATCAAAAGGCAACACTCTGCCTGAACTTATTCTCTTTTTCTTTAACAATGCCTTGCCTAGATATCTTTTAGCAGAAAAGTACAAGATTTTCTCCCATTGGATGAGGTTTCCTCTTTCAATGACCAACCAGGCCTTAACTATTCTCTCCTTTGAGTAGATATAGCCTCCTATAGTCTTTATGAAATCCAGGTTTTTCTTTACGTTGCTTTCTAGTCCCAATGAGTAAAATGTTGTCATCTTTTGCTTTTGTACTCATGAGTCCCCAAAGTACTTTGAAACAAATTATATAAGGTAGATAGATGGTATTTATTCACCATGATGAGTCCTGAATACAGACTGTAAGAAATTACCTACATTTGTTAAATACCCTCTCTATCTACTGTCTTTTATAACATACTTGGCTCTTCATCTTGCATTGATCCAACCTGATAATAAGCTTTATTGGGTCTTCCTGTAGAACATCTAAGGATACTATTGCTAAAAGTTCTTAGAAGAACAGAAAGAAATGACTTAACTAGATTATCAATTTAGGTTTTCCTGGTGACTCCATAGAAAAGTAATAATAATAGTATAATAATAATAATAAAATAATAGCACTGATAAAAGTTAATTCTATTAAGTGTGCCAAGGTTATCTTTCATTTCTCCAATGCAAGTGACACTGAATAGTTTAGCGTAACTTTAAATATGCTGGTTCTTTTTCTTATAACTGTAGAGCTTAGAGCCATAAGGTGATTTAGATGTTTGGGTTTTTCTTCCCTAAAATTCTGTAACTTACATAAATATGAGAACTCTAAGTGGCCCAGTCTGAGTATCACATTAAATTGAAGAAAGAAAAGCAGGACAATAACCACAATACATTTTTAAATTCCTTCATCCATTACTTGCATTTCTGGAAGAACTTCAGAGTGGCTTCAATGAACAATTCACAGAAACATGTTCTAAAGTCCACCTTCCTCTCAAATCCAAATACAACTCAGCATTTCCAAAGCCTCTTTGGTGTTTGGATGATATTAACCTTGTCACAAGTTCTAGAGACTATCTGTATTCAATTTTTTTAAAAAGTCCTTGGCTAAAAATGTCATCATTCAGTATGAAGCTGTCATATGATTGGTTTGCTTTATTTGATGGTTGGTTTCATTAGATGCTGTGTTTGGTGGAAGTGAGAATTAGGGTTGGAGAGGAGCTGAGAAAGATCCGTCAATTCCATTTGTCCTTTTATGATAATTGACAAATTATTACCTCCAGAGAACACTGTCTTCAAGAATTCCTGTGTTATGATGTTGCCTAGAATTGTCATATTCTAAGAACACCAGCAATCCTGCCGTAAACCTCACCATCTACAATAAAAGTTATCAAACTTTTTTCTACATAAAATTATATTACATAGAAATGTTCTCATTTTTTCCTGTCCCATCTTGGACAGGAATATGCCATTGGACTATTAGATTTAAGAATCTGTCTTAAATAATTTTATAATCAGTAGAATGTGAAAATAAACTGCAATTGTCTTAAGAGATTGAATCTGGAAACGGCACTGACCACATGGATGGCATTATTTTCTGCTGTCCATGCAATATCTCATCTAAGGTAGAGACTAGAACATCTCATTTAACAGGTAAAAGTAACAAATGTTTAAAGAGATTAGGCGACTTGTCCAGGGGCCTACAGCTAATAAGGACCTCACTAGGATTTGAACCCAGATGTATGTAATTCCAGAGCTCAAGATTCAGGGTTCCTATTTTTTAGCCATAGTTAACATTTATATTTGGATAGAAATCCCTTTTATGAGATTAATAAATAGGTCATTTTAAAGGTAAACAATTAGTTTCTCTACAACAAACTGAAAGAATTTTGTTAAGTGGAAAATGATAGAATTTATTTAGTCATCAGAAGGCTCTCAGACCTTCTGCAGATGAGGCAGTTGTACTAGACTGTCTCTTAGGTCCCTGCCAGCTAATGGAGGGCATCACTCTCTTATGCCATGGCACGAGAATTTAGACAATACCTTTTTATGTGGGTGCATGAAAGCAAATCCCTTATAAGTTATCTGGGTCACAAAAATGAAATACACAGTCTGGCTTTCTTAAAGCCTATATAGCCAAAGGCACTGGCTCTTTTGCTGCTCCCTCTGGACGTGCAATAAGTCAATGCTAGCAGTTGTTTCCTTTCTTGTGTGTCAGAGTTTGTCTCTGAGAACAGCAGAAAGTGATCTTACAAATAGAAAGCAAGACAACCTTTCCCCAACCTGTGCGCGCATGCATACACACCCGTCCACCCATCCACTTTCCCAGCTCCAACTTTAAAGCTTCTAAAAAGAAGGCGCCTTTATCATGCCAACATTACCAGTCAGTGCTATTGTATTCTCATATATGACAGAATGGGCTGTCTCGAGAGTAGGTACTAAGGTCTGGCAACTTTAAAAAGGGAATATATTCTTATTGTTTCCCAGTCTTCAACTGTTCATGTATTGTATTTGATGACTTCTTGTTGGAATTTCTCTTGGCTCATTAGACCAAAATTTCTTTGAGTGAAATCAAAGTGTCTGTTCATAAATGAACAACCCCGCCCACCTGACTTTTGCTGAACACCTGCTGAAAGCCTAACACTATAGCACAGTGTGGAGAACTCAGGAAAACATGACATGGTGTGTACCTCGAAGATCTTGGGAGATAAAAGGCCACCAAAAGCTATGGAACAAAAAATATATAAGACACTATAGATGGATCGAAGACGGCAGGGAGGCGAGTGGAGCTTGGAGAAGGAACCATAAGTAACGGCTGGAGCACTAGGGAAGGCACGCTTTGTGCAGGGAGGAGAGAGAAAGAAGAAACAGTCTCTGCCGAAGGGTCAAGCAGCTGATGTGACAGGGCAAAGGACAGTAACTGCTTCGCTTTTCCCACACTCCAACTCTGATGCCAACAACTGGTGTGCATAAGGAGGACCAGGATCTCACTGAAAAGCAACATTATGAGAGATCCAGCTGTGGAGATCATCACTTTTAATTCTCCCATTTTACAAGTGGGAGGCAGACTGGTCCTAAGTGCTTTATTCAAGATCACATAGCTAATCAGTGACAGAAGTGGGCTTGGAAACCCAGGAAGAGTGACTTTTTATGCTTTTAAGTGTCCCATTTCCTCTACTCTGCACCCCAATCCAAACACTTATGTTTTTACTTACTCTTCTAAGTGGTACTTATCTCTTTTTAAATTTAGCTGACCTGGTCTGAAGAGTGGAAAAGTCACAGTCAAGTCCTTTGAGTCGGGCTATTGATCAGGGGCTTGAATCAAGTGCCCAAATTGAATTCAGACTTCACTAATTTGCTGAAGCCTGAAATGGAACAAACTCGTGTTTAGTGGTACCTGGTTCTGATTGTCATTTTGCTTGACAACTGATGTGTACTAATTGGTTGTGCTTTCAATAAACTTGAGATTGACCACTCTTTATAAGAAGACTGCATGAAGATACAGGGATGTGAAGTTCGGCTTTGATTTGCATATATACATATACACGTATTTATAACTAACATGTATATTCAGAGACAAACACTTTTTCAGAAAAAATTTTGAACTCAGAAATTATTGGTTAAAGGAAACAAACGTTGTTCCACTAATTATAGCCCAGCAATAATTATAGCCTACGACTCTCCCAGGCTCTATTTCACAGAGAATTTCTATCATTTGTCCCTTATTTTCTAGAGGTAAGCATTCCTTGAAGTCCCACTTTATCAGTCTTTGTGAGTGAAGGTAAATCTCAATAGAGAGAGGCTGGACGTGGAAATTCAAAGGTGCAAGGGCTTCCTCGCGTACATCTTGGCATTTTTTTCTCTTTGACGGAACAAGAGATGGAGCAATTTCAGAAGCTGAGACTTTTTTCATTCAGTCACCCTAATAATGAGGAGAAACAGCTCCCCTCAACTGCTGGATACTTAGAAGGAACTAGGAGGTGCGCCAACATGAACAGGAAAATCTGAATTTTCAACTGTCTCCCAATCCAAAAACTAAAGTCAAAACTCTCCCCCTCTTCTTATATCTCAGTGTCATTCATCCCTGCTGTTCTCTTTTTAGAAAATATCTTCATGACCTTCCTTACTCATTTTGTGTCTGTCATCGCCTTAACTTAAGGTTTTATTGCTATGTGCCTTCAATAAGCACCAGGCTTGTTACTCTTGACAATTGACTTAACTCACTTTCTCTCTCTCTCACACACATACACATGGAATGGAATGACTTATTCTTCAAAAAAATATTGCTTTCATTAGTTTCCTGCTCAGCAAACTACTGTACCAAGGGAAAATCTTTTTGTCTAGCTTTCATCATTCTCCACCCACCGTCCAACGTGATTTACCGTGCACGATGCTTCCTACACTCCACACGGGCTTCTAAGAACACCTCTGTGGTTTGGCTCAGGCTATTCACACTGGCTGAAATGCACTTTCAACCCTCCATGTCTACACCAATCATAGGAATAGAAACTCTTAAGAATCCCTGTTTGCCTAACCATCATCCAACACCCATTTCAAGCCCTGGGTCTTCCAAGAAATGGATCTTGACCAGTCTAGCCCACATAAAGTACATATTGACTTATTTTCTCAGCTACAACTTAGAATTTGATCCCTAACCTTCCTTTAGCATTTTTATATGATTCACAATAAGTTGCATGTTCCTTAAGTGGGGGGGAGGGAACTATATCATTCATAGTGTTCAGTGAAGTCCTATGGATATGATAGGTGCTTATTGATTAGTTATCAAAGGCCTCAGGCAAACAGTACAATTTCATTACATAATATTGTAGTTTTAGCAGACCCTAAGGCTGGATGAGATATGGATGTTTACGATCTAGGCCAGATGAATGGTAACCAGCCCTTTATAGACAATGTTCCAGTCAGATGCAAGAGAGGGCTAGTGCAGGAATCTAGGGTCCCTCCTTGTAAGGAAACGGCAACTCCATCTTCCAGCTCCATACTCCATGGTCTTCTAGGTGAGATTTGGTGTATAACTCCAACTTTCTTTTTAAAAATGATTTTATGAAATGCATAGAGGGCATTTTGACAAGTCAGAAAATGCCATAGTTATGCATCCTGTAGGACTAATGTATTCATCTTTCACAAGCTAAATGTTAAGGCATACATCTAAGTGCCAAACTCATCAGCAATTATAAACACCTCATAAGGAGATGAACATCTCATAACTATAGTCTTTCCATTTCCCGGCTCCTGTCTTCTGGATAGGATTCAGAAATATGTCAGCAAACCGCAGGGGCATGCTCTGTGTTCTGCAGAGAGATTTTCCTGAGACTGGGCTGCTCTATGAAGCAATACTGGAGGAAAGCTGGTGAGAGGGTTCCTGGTGGCTCTTTTTCGGGGCAGGCTCTTCAGTAGGTACCTGGCCCCACTGAAGCAATTGTGTACTCTGCAGAGCTGTAGAGGATGGGTTAGCTATCTTTCCACCTCCTTGAAGATATTGTTCATCTCTATCCAAATCCACAACTGGCTCACTGCCTCAGAGAATTGATAAATTAGGGAAAAATCTCTTTTATCTTCCTACTAGCACGTTCCCAGCTATGAAGGCTATAATTTTGCTATACTCAGCATCCTTCCCCACCCCTTTATCCAAGCAATAGATCTCACTGCCAGCCATGAGGATGCACACATGATCAAGGCTGGTCCTATAGACTCATTCTCAGGAATTTTTCCTATCTGGAGTTGGTCAGAAGATCCTTTCCTCTTCCATCATGAACTTATGGAGAGGGAAAAGAAGTGATTCTAGCCATGTGTCCAGCATCATGTAGATAAAGCTGGTCTGGGAGAACAAAGCTGATACGTGAAGGCAAGGGATTGGAAGAAGGACAGAAGGTTATGACGGCATTAGAGTCCCTGACCACCGTCATTTCAATCTTTCCAAAGTCTGGTAGCTCAGCTCTTCTTTTATTTTTATTTATTATTCTTTGGTGAGGAAGATTCGCCCTGAGCTAACACCTGTGCTGGTCTTCCTCTATTTTGTATGTGGGATAACTCCACAGCATAGCTAATGAGTGGAATAAGTCTGCGCCTGGGATCCGAACCCGTGAACCCAGGCCACCAAAGCATAGCATGTGGAACTTTAATCACTCGGCCACAGGGTAGGCCCCTCAGCTCTTCTTTTAAATATGTGCTCTCCCTCTTTATCTTGATAATAATTCCTCATACATCCATTTTCCTCCAAACCTACATCTCACTTGTAATCAAAGAAAACTGTCTACATCAGCCAAGGCCAGTGAGAAATTTGTTAAGATACATTTTCATCTGAGAAGAGGAGATTCTAAGGATTTGCTACTTATCCTTTTCCATCAGCGTGTCTGGTTTCCATACTTCGCTTGAAAATGCTTCTACCCAAATAGTTCATCAGAAAAAATTGTAGGCTTAAAGGAGATATTTTTAATTAGACAATAGAGCACTCTGATTAGAAACTCAACTCTTATTAAAAAAATTAAAAGAGAACACAAAACTTTCCTCAGTAAGAGCGATATTATTTGAATGGAATGAATATAGAATCCAAATCTAATTATAAAGTCACCAAATGACAATATCAGGATCTTGAGGTTAATGTGTTAGCACCGGATGATAGTAAGGCAAATTACTTTCAGCTTAATTGTGAGTCTTTCTCTAAAGAAAGAAATGACACATTCTATATTATCAATTGCTACTAATAAGTTCTAAGAATGTGAACTGCTAGAAATTTGGGAACTTTCCTATGCTATCACTCTAGCAGGCAAATCTCATTTTGTATGTGTAAGAATAAGGGCATCTGAGGGAGGTTAATTATACATCAAGGCTATCAAAAATAATAGTTGCTAAGAATAGTATAGTACTTACTATATACCAGGTACTGTTCTAAATTTTCTGCATGTATAATTTTATTCTATTCTCATAACAGTCTTGTGAACTATTATTATTCCCCATTGTACAGATTAGAAAACTAAGGAAGTGAGGTACAGGGAGTTTAACTTGGCCAAAATGATGCTTCTCGTTAGAACAGGAAGCAATGCTCAGATGCAGGGAGCTTTGCTCCAGAGCCTTGACCCCTAACTGATTTTACATTTCAAAGGCACACTCTTGGGTCACAGAGCAGACACCCACCGTTGGGTGCTTATCCAGACTCTGTTTCCCCCCTTTTTTTCTCACAAGATCCAAGATTTTTGTGAGGGTAAGGAGTCCATAAACTTCATGGAAAGCTCAGTCTACTCTAAGCTATAAAAGTGGAGCCTGGATGGCAAAAGCTAGTTAGCACATCTCATTCCTCCCAGCCACAGTCATTATTTCTGGAGTGGTTCTGGGACCTAAGAGAGACACAAGTGGCAAATCCCAGTCTTGTCAGAATGCTAGACAGACTCTCACTCTCCCAATTACATAGGTTGTATGTGGCTATGAAACCTGGAACTGCTGTAGCCATTTTGCCACCACGAGGGAACTGGTCTAGCGTAAACATTGTGACAGGCCTAGAAAAGTGACAGAAGTCACCAGATCCTTCATGACATCATTGAGCCACTGATCAAACTGACCCTGAAGTCTGACCTCCCATGAACTTCTATTGCTATGAACCAATAAATCTCTTTTAGATGTTGAAGCCAGTTTGAGCAGACTAAATGTTGTTTAATTTATTTGCCTTTTACATTTTGAGGACTAAGAAGAAATTAGTAGTGTTCTGGTGGATAAACAACTCCCCCAGAGTAAGTGGAGTGAGAATTAGATAATTTATATAGCCACATTAATTCAGGTCAGTAGAGCAGTCAGCAACATATGTTTTTGCTTTTTAAATATTTGTTAATGTAGGTCAGAGAAGGCGAATACATAATGTGTCAACTCTCCCCATTGTGACACCCATAGCAGACATCACTAATCAGTCATGACAATGCTTCTGTCGAGCCAGCATTCCTTCTCGTCATTGTGCTCGAGGCAACCACAATCAAGGGATCAGAGGTTGCAAATAAAATCTGTGAGCACTAATATTTACTGCAGTATAAACTTGGCCATTTTGTGAAAGCACTTCATTGCAAGTCAGCATTTCTCCATAGGAACACTCTATAATTGGAAGTTGCATGTCATCTAAGGAAGCGAATGCCATATATCACAGAATAATGGGAAATATGACATGAGAACACAACTACAAACCTTTATAATAATTTAAAATAAATAATAAAATTGTGTTCTGAAGCCTATAAAAAAGGCTTAAATTTACTGTACGCATTTATTGTACAAGGCATCCCAATAGACTATGAATGATACTTAGTTGTTCGTGCCATCGAGCCGATCCTGACTCCTAGAGACCCTGTGGACAGCAGAGCGGAACCCTGCCCGGTCTTTTTGTGCTATCCTCTCACCTTCTGGCACTCTATCAGACAATGCTCTGCGGGTATTCATGGGGTTTTCATGGCCAACATTTTTGGAAGTGGGTGGCCAGGTCCTTCTTGCTAGTTTGTCTAGTCTGGAAGCTCCATTGAAACCTGTCCACCATGGGTGACCGTGGCATAGCTTTCAGCATCACAGCAACACGCAGCCATCACAGTGTGACAACTGACAGATGGCTGTGTGGTTCCCTGACTGGAAATGAACCCAGGCCGGGGGGATGGGAGTGCCAAATCTTAACCACTAGACCACCAGGGCTGGCTGAATGATAGTTACAGATTAAAATTATAATTCTGTTGCATCATAAATTTTAAATAAAATGAATCTATGAGATGATATAAATATTAACTGAACTTTTAATTGACATTGATGTTTTAATTTAGGTAGGCCTTTTTGGTGTGATTGAGTGGCCCAGGTCACTCAAAAACCAGCAATCAGTCAGCCAATAACAAGCCAATTATCCAATTAAATGTGAGAGCTTTTTTCCTCAATAAAAAGACCCTATAGAAAGTAGACAAATCCAGAATCATTTCTCTATTACAGTAATACTCAGATTAGTAGGTTTATGTTAATGGCCATGGCATTTTTTTCCACTGATGATAATTTTGAAACATAATTTCCCTTGACCCTCTCTGTCTCATTAACTCTAGATGTAACTATTCCATATCATTCAAATATTAATCCTAAGAGGTGTCATCCATGTTGATAAATCATTATCAAGGAGTCTTTTAAACAGTTTGTTTTGGGAACCATCTCATAGTCCTTCATTAAGTCATTGCAGGAGTCTAGCATTAATTCATATGTGAGTACCTACCTTGGGCTGGGTACTATTTTAGGCACTGGGGACACATAACAATAAACAAAACACACATAGTCTGTGTCCATATGGGGTTTAGCCCGATATTCAGCGGAACAAAAGTTAACAACAAACATTTATAATTATGTCTATCCATAGTCCAAATGTTTTTAAATATTTTACAAAAAGCTATTCACTGTTACTGTTGGACCAGTGATAATGTATTTTCTTTTCTTTCTTTCCTTTTTTTTTTTTTTGGTGAGGAAGATTGGCCCTGCATTAATATCTGTTGTCAATCTTCTTCTGTGCTAAAATCTGTGGCAATCCTCCTTTACTTTGAATGTGGGATCCTGCCACATCATGGCTTGATGAGTGGTGTGTAGGTCTGTGCCTGGGATCCGAACCCGTGAACCCTGGGCCGCTGAAGCATAGCATGCGAAATTAACCAGTATGGCACAGGGCTGGCCCATGAGAACATGTATTTTAATGTCCAAGAACATGCTATGGGAAATCCTTGCCTTTTCTCACTGAGTAGTTCCCTCATCTCTTTCCATGCTACTTGATTAAGATACACATCACAGTCTTCCAAGCCTTCCTGCTCTTGAGGACATTTCAGCAGGATTGGAACACAGCAGAACAGCATGTCCATAGTTGGAATGGTGTCTTACACCTGTCTCAACAATCCTTCAAGAGATGAACTGAAGCTTCTTTTAAAAGCTCTTGCTCAGGATCTTGTAATTAACTGTGTTTATGAAGATCCAGTAATATATGAAGTATCCTGAGAGGCTGCCAACAGAATGTCACTTCCCTGTAGCAGCAGTGGGTGTGAGAAACAGATATGTAAGCATGTGTACAATTTTCCAGTGGCAGCACAACACTGATGGATTCTCATAGCCTTCTATGTAGCTGTCCCTTTGACTGTGATGGAACTGGGAAGACGAGAGGATGCCATCCCAGAGGGAACCCTGAGCTCAAATGCTACACTCCTCCTCTTGCAGATGTTCTATAGGTTCAAGCTTCTGATAGCTCTGTCTTGCTCAGGCATTAAGAGTTCCTTTCTTCACACAGCTAGCCAAACTGCCTGCAGAGTTGACTTGGTGATGTTCTTACAAGGTAGAGGACCTGTCTATGGTGACATTTTCTTAGCTTCAGTTTTGTTTGGACTAAATTAAACTTGAAATTTGAGCGCTTTATGAAGTAATTCTTTCCTTCCTTCCTCTCTCCCTCCTTTCACAACTGAATTCAAGAATTAGCTATTCACACTTTTCTACCCATAAAATTTAGTTTCATAGAGACCTTTGTCTGTACTCAAAAGGTTGAGTAGTTTTCTTTAAGGAAATAAGGAAAAATGAATAACATATGTAAAATGTAGAATTACGTAGAATTATACTCATTAATAGAGTTTCTGTGAGACCCTGGCTAGCTGTTCATCAATCTCCTTTCCTTTTCTTTCAGGGAATAGAGCCAAGCCACATTTCTCTGCTTCCCTCTAGTTAGGTTTGACCATATGATTGAGTTCTAGAAAAATGCAGTGTGTTCAGAAGTGATGTACACCACTTCCATCCCTGGCTGTTAAAATCTTTCAACTTGTGATCCAACAGCCTGATGTAGGCAAGCATGGCAATGTTGGGAGACACACGATGGAAGGAATTTGGATCTTGAGATCACCATTTGAAGGAGAGGTAGATGTCAACTAGGATCACCTGCTTTGAACCTGGGAACTAGGAAAGAGAAGACTATATTTGGCCATTAAACATTTTGGGGTGTGTTTGTTACAATGGCTACTATAACCTTAACTAATACAGTTAGTAGCTATAAATGTGATCAAAATCTAAAGAATAAAATTAGAGGCAATATAGATTTACTTTCAAGTGGAATTGTTCCCTTTTAAAATTGTCTTTTTAAAAATAGAGTTCAAAATCTATAATTACAACTGAACATAGCAATAAAGCAGAGAATTCAAGAACCTTTTTGTCAATACATATTTATAGACGACAAAGCAAGTAGTTCATTATTACACAAGATCTTCAGATGCTTCCTAGGACCAGGTCCATCCACTATTTTTCTCTCATGGATTTAGAATAGGTGAGAACACTAGCAGATAGTTTTATGAATTTCTCAAGATCAACCTGGAGCATTAGCACAGTGGTGAGTACCCAGGTTGTAATGGATTCCTGATGGCCTTGTCTGTAGAAGCCATCTTCCTCTGTCTGAAGGCTCAGCCAGTTTCCATGGTGATAAGCACGAGGCACATCTGAGGTCTCCTCTTTGAGGGGCTCAGTGAGGTGCAGGGTGACTTTACAAAGGGAATATGTCAAAGTCTTAGGACGAGGAAAGGAAGGGGTCACTGAATACTCAGAATTGGCCTCTTCCCTACTGGATTTGATGTTGCCCAGTGGGAATGACAGATGAAAAAGGGAAGGCAGATGAGCACAGATTCCCATTGTCACAGAAATTTCCAGAATAAAGGAGGGACATTTTGTTTTCAAGTCAGAGCTGGAGTAACTGACAAGAATTTGTGAGGCCCTGAGGAAAGCCAGAGATGGATTAATTCCACTCTCCAACCCTTGTGGTTTTGGCTCTCAGACACAAGAGCAGAACTCATTGGTGAGTTCCAATGATCTGCTCCCACACTGAATTGCTAGAAATTAATCAAAAGCTGGCAAGAACTGAAAAGTGAGTGGGCATGCCTCTGGCTCACAGGCGTAATATACAGTTTCTGAATACATACTGACTGGCAGCATGAAGAATGGAACTTGTCACTGTGGGCCAGCCTTTGAGGAAGATTATTCTACCACCAATCTGATATGCTATTTGTATTAGAGTAATTACCAGGACATTCAAAGAAAGGACCTGTTAACAGAAGATGGGCTGTTTTTATATCAGCAGATGAATAGGAGTCACATAAAGCAAGGCCAATTTCTTTTTGAAGTTCTAGTAGCATTCAACGCCAGTGTTCCTCATTCATGCTTTGGCTCCTTCCAGAAGCACTAAAGGGAATTGTGTGTTTGTAATACATGCTGCTTATCCTTAATTCCTTTTGAAAATGTGTCTTTCTAATTTTCAGCTTTCAGAGTTAACCAGCCCCTCTAATGCCCCCTGTCATTCAAGCTTCAGTTTGTAATTTTCCTCAACCCCCGTTCTGTTGCCCCTGCAATGTGTTGGGTAAGTTGGAACAAAAATGTGGGAAAGCACTATATTTGAAACACACAGAAAAAGCCAAGGTTCCTTCAACTTCAGGGAGCCTGATGCATGCTTCAGATCTCAAAGGATTAGCTAAAGATTGCATTCTCAGTTGTGTTCCTATTTAAATAATCAGTTTTTTCCCCCCTCTCAGACCATCTTTTTCTTCAGCCCCAATTTTTCTTATTTATCTTAATTTATTGAATGTATTTTTTCTCATTATGTATTTCTCTTTCAATGTACTTTACAGAAGCATAATGGAAAGTGGAAAGAAACATGATGACAGCATTGTAATTTTAATCTAATATTTAAAAGCAACAATGTTGTTGCAGGTAAGACAGTGTAATCAGCTATAATTAGCTAACATAGTTCCCATTTTCCTTCTTTAAAGTCAGTTGATCTTGTTTTGCTAGGCATGCCAGTCTTTGCGAACACAAGCACCTTACTCCTTGTTAATTCATGCTTTCTTCTTCCATTTTGTGAATCCAAGACAGAGAAATATGTGAAGTTAGTAATCTTGGGAATTTGATACAGTATCTGTGTAATAGCAGGAGAGTTTAGAGAGCAAGTAAAAAAGATAGAAAAGTGGCAACAGCTGATTCAAAATTCTGCCATGATGCTCGGATGCAGCCCCACCAGCTTGAGGTGTTAAGATCCATTATCAGTCCTGCACATGAGGACACCCCGCAATGCTGGAGTTACAGGCTCAGACAACAGCAAAGACGATATGGCAGCTGGCTTACTCTGGGAATGGGAACACAACATGCCCCCAAAGTAATAAAATTTCTTATTAAAAAGCAAGATATCTTTAACCAACCCTTCATTTCCCCCCTGAGACTGACAGGCAATTTCGACTGTTTATTTTTACTTAGCTCCGATGAATGACTCTATTTCATTCAGCTTCACAATAATTTGGTCGTGCACGCTGCTGCTGGCACAGAGTGCAAGTAAGTGAAGGGCATCATTAGAGGCATTCCAGAGCAATCTTGGTGAAATTAGATTCTTTGGAAACTAAATCAAGCCTTAGTTTCAAGGAGGGGAGGTTGGACAAGAGGAGAGTAATGCGAAATTGGTTGAATTATCTTTAGCTTTCAAGACATTAGATAAGGTCAGAAAACCAAAGTTTAAATTATATTTTCACTCATGTGCCCACTCTGTCCACGATAACTAGTTAATGAGCATATTGATATTTATACCGTGTCTGTTTACTTTTAGAGAGCACATTGTCATTAAATTGTGCAATTGTGGGTATACAAATACAGTGCTAGTTGGTGAATTGCTTTATTCTCTTTGCTTGAACTGTGGATTTTAAATATAGCCTAGCAAATACTAAATGGGGCCAAAGAAAAAATTTCTTTCCATCTACCAGATCCTCCTTTCTATTTAGAGGATGTTCAACGAGGGTTACCAGACCTCCGTTGTGCTCCCATCTCCAGGCTTCTATGTTTGCATCTCCCCTACCTAGAAACCTCTTTTCCCATAGTCTCAGATGGCTTGCTCCCTTCCTACATCAGATCTCTGTTGAAATGTCACCTCCCCAGAGATGCCTTCCTAAACTGCCCCATTTAAAATGGTTCATTAACCTCAAGTCATTCCTCACCTCTCACCTGATTTATTTTCTGCACATCAGTTACCTCCATGTGAAACAGTATATATAATTTCAATTACTTTTTTGTTTTCTACCTCTTGCAACAGAAAATAAGCTCTACGGGGCTTTGCCTGTCTTATTCACTCTGTAACCCCAGCTTCTGGAATAGCCTCTGGCACATAGGATTCTTCATTTTTTCAGCATATCAGTGAATGAATAAGAGAAAGAGGGCATAGTGCCAAAACGGGAAAGTTAAAATGATGCTTATCAATTTCCCAGGCAAATATCTCTCTGTCTCTCTACCTCTCACACAGGAAAACAAAGCAGTACATAAATGAATAAAAGTGACAGCAATAGAAGAATATCCTTGAATCCTTTGCAATTTACTTTAAAAAAAACAACGTTGATCTCAAACTTTATTTTTTAAGTTTCACTGGTAATGATTTGCTTCCAATAGTGATAACAGCGTGTTCCAACATCTGTCTTAAAGGCCCCATGGTGTGAATGCAATTGGGATTAGATCAGGGTGACAAACTTGTATTCCCTTCCTCTGTGAACACTTTAATTACCTTTGGATTCTCACAAATGAAATAACCAATGTCTAACAACCCGCCCCAGCTCATTTGCGAAGCCACTAGGAAATCCACAGATGAGTGTGCTGAGTCTGAAACACACCGGCCAGGCCAGGTAGGCTTGGAAAGGATGCTGTCATTCAGTTCCCCTGTGTCTCATTGAAGCGTCTGCCCAGATCACTGTGCTAACATTTCCAAAGGCGAGAAAGCCGCAGCGATATTTTGGTTGATGTATTTGACATCTCCTTTAATCACTTCATTCTTTATGACCGAGCACATGGACATAATGGATAGGGCTTTTAAATTCTAAGAGAAAAGGATTATACATAGGGAAATAAGATATTCTGGATAGAGGAGATGTCCCAGCCATTTCTGTACTTTGCACCTGAAAAGGGAAAATAGCACTGTGGTCATCTGGGACAGCCTAGGTTGTAGTTTCCCCAGGCAGCTCTTTCAGAAGCGTGCAAGATTTTCTTTTCTCACATGCCTGGCACACACATGTAAACGTGTGCTTCATTGAAAGACATGTTGTCAAGATTTGGTGATAACAGGCATTATGGAATTGCTGATGTCACATATCTGAAGCACGAAAAATATAGACCTACGAATAATTTGGACTGAGGTACTACTGAACAGTTTGAAGTAGACACCCCAAGAATTAGTTCTTGCCATAAGGAAGGCATTTTGTACTTTACTCAAGCTAATTTGTTGGTTCAGTCGTATCTTTGTACCATCAGAATGTAAGGTAAATTACTTCCCAAACAGGTGGTTCTCTCAGCTGAGGAGCACAAGAGAATACAGAGATTGAGAAATCTCTGGGAAAATGCAGTCATTATCACAGACAGTGACAATATCCTTGTGTGTTTTGTTGAGGAAAGAAGTTTCTTACATATTTTTGTAGTACCACCTGCAAAAATTTTTGCTGAATATTATATTAAATATATTACATTTGTATTATATTAATATATTGCTGAATATTTTGGACATCGGGATAAACAAGGGTGTGTGACATTAAACAAATATGGAGTGTGTCTTAAGCAGTTGTGCCTAAATAATGGCACATTCCAAGTAACCTGCATATTAATATACTTCATATATTGCAAGGTAATAATTCCTTCCTGAAGTCCAAGGCTCGTGATTTATATATAGGTTCTCCTCATATTATTTGATTTGATCCCCTCACTCAATACTGGAATGCAAACCAGATTCATGATCAATCCTGATTCCAGATGAATAAATTGAGACCCAGAGAAGTGACATGGCTTGCCTATCCACCACATAGTAAGCATTGATGCCACAGGTTAGACCCTAAGACCTGATATATAAATGAATAATGCCTAAGGAAGTGATGCTGACTTGTTTATATCTGATGCTTATGGTGTACTTTTTAAATAAACAGAACTACTAACAGAAAAAGAAACGGTTAACATACATTCCTTTGTTAGGAGGAAAATTCTTTAGTCCCATGTAATAACGTGAAAGGAGATGCTCAATACAAATGGAGGAAAAGCTACTTTTGGTCCTCTGATTGAGAGACAAGAATTCCTCGAGCCAGGTTGCCTTTGCTAAGTGTTATTTTTCTCTTCTTTGTTTTCGACTCCAGGAAGCCTACTGATTTCTGGTTTCCTCATTTCCTTAAATAAGGAGAAGTCATCTGGAAGCATTCAATTTGCTTCATTTGTTTACAGTAGTTGTGGTCCCTTTGTGATAAAGGAGAGATAGGTAGACACATTCCTTGTTTTTTCTTATTTACTCTAAATAATTTTTTATGCAACTTAGGTGATCCTCCCATTCTGATTTTGGGATGCTGAGCATTGGGAGAGCACACATATGGATGCCAGACATCCTACTGGGCTCCCACGAGCCAGGAGCGCACTGAGGCAGCTGCACCGTTTACAGCCTAATTGACAGTGTAGTAGATCACAGGATGCCCAAAGTTCACCAGGAGGAGATAAAGATGTCAGAGAGGACCCCTGAAGAGACACATCAAAAGCTTCTCCCTTCTGCCTCTCTCGATAACGATTCCAACTGTGTATTGCGGGTTGTGGGTTGTTATGGTGACAGGAGGGGGAGTAACTTGGGAGGCAAAGAGAGAAAATAAGTTAGACAGAAACTCATCTCTCAAATCTTTGCGTGCGAGATAGGCTTGAAATACTGGATAGCCTGTAGGAGATAGATATATATATATATATGTATAGTTGGCCTATAGGATGTAGGATGAGCATGGGCTTTTTGAGGTTAATAAAGCTTTTTTTTTTTTTTATAAAGACAATAGTGCATAGAGCCTAAGAGTGCAAACTCTGATACCAGAATGCCTTGATTCAAGGGGAGCCTCCACTACGTAGCCGGTGGTGCTGTCTTGGTCTAGTCACTTTAACTCTCTGGACCTGTAACGTGGGAACGATGAGAACACCTATTTTCTAAGCATGTTTTGAGGATTAAATGAGTTAATGCGTGGAAACAATCTCAAACCCATAAGTGATCAATGCATTTTGGCTGTCATGATTATTCTATATTTTCACAGGAGATATTATAGTGTATGGGTAATATAAAGGCTCTGGTGTCAACTTCCCGGGTTTCAGTTCTTGTTCAACCCTTCCTAGCTGTGTGACTTTGGGCAAATCACTTAACCTCTCCGAGCCTCAACTTTCTCATCTGTAAAATGGAGATATTTATGGTGGATGTTTCATGAGGTACTTTTAGAATAAATGGGAAAACCCCTTTAAAATGACAGTGCCTGTTACATTATAAGTGCTCAGTTGATGTGAGCTGTTGTTATTATTTAAGGAGGTTATGACTAGTGAGGTGACAGGATACCAGGAGTCGGGTGGGATAGTCATACCTGCCATAACACTGTGGTATAATATGATTCAGCTTTCCACTTGCAGCACCATTTTCTTCTAGAAATCCCACTGATTAAAGAAATATAATCCATGAATTTTCCCTTCTCCACTCTAAAATACTATTACAGACAGAGAACATGTAAAAAGAATGTATTTGTATAAAGAATGTCCTTATCACTCTATCATAGGCAATGTTGAATGATTATGATTATGATTATTATTGCTACAAGCACAATTAAAAATATCCAACTATCACTGGCCAATATTTATAGAATAAAAGTTGTAGATATTAAAATTGATTAAAGTACAACATCCTTTAACTCCTAATTACCACCAAAATGGAAAAGAAACTAAAATTTTATGACTCCATGGTTATCACTCAGCAACAGTAAGTTATTGTATGTGTATTGTACTATTGTTCCCACCCATTCACTACCTCCCAAGAATCAGAGCACATTTCCCTGTCTTGATGGCTTTAGGGTTGGCCATATATCTTTTTTGATCAATGGAAGGAAGATGGAAGTAATTATATGCTGGTTCTGAACAGACAGTTTAAGAAGCATCTCGGGTTCTTTGCACTCTCTTGAGTTTCCGCCCTTCACAATGTCAGCAGCCTGCCCTAGAGAATGGCTGTTCATTCAAAAAAGTCACAGGGAGACCAACTGAGCCAAGCAGAACCCATCAAAATCACAGCAGACCTGCATCCATCATGAAATAGAAAAACAAATTAAATATTTGCTTTTGTAAGTCACTGGGATTTAAGAGCTGTTTGTTGCTGCAGCAAACGCTGAATAATAAATATAGAACCATTTATGGAGGACTTGCTCTATGCCCAGTGCTTCGGTGAGTGTTAAACATATTCTCTCATTTTATCCTCTCCTCATGCCTATGAGCCAGGCATTAATGTTCCTATTTAGCAGATGAGGAATAGAGTGAACATTCTGAACAATTAGCTATGAAAGTTATTAGGGACCAAGTTGAGACTCAACTCAAGACTGTCTGATTCCAAAGATGGAAACTTGGCGGACTGCGTTCCAAAGATGGAAACTGTTATGGAAAACCCTAGAAAAAGGTTGGCCTTTAAAAGTGAGACATGTCCACATCTCAGCCATTCCATATAGTTCAACCTAAGAATTGTCAATATATTTAAAAAAGTGAGAAACCATACACATGGTATTTTCTGACCAGATGAAAAGTAAGTAATAAATATGGCGAAACAATCAAAATTTTATATGACCAAAACTTTTATGAAACTAGGTTTGCTTAGGTGACTCAGACAACAACCCAAACCACACGGAATCGTACTCAAGTTATTTAAATTCTCAGGGAGAAAAGAAGCCAATTTTTAGTCTAATTCTTTTAGATTCTTAGCAAGGTCTCCCACGGCCCTTTATGTATAAACCTTGGCCTTAAGAAAGGCCCCCTGGGCTTCCTTGACTTTCTCTCCCTAGCGCAGCTTTAAGGATTTCTCTGCATTTGAGAAATGAATAATTCAGAATTAGAAACTCTACAGCATGCGTCCCACCACTCCGCAGCCTCCCATCTTGGTCATATCCTCGTTATGGGAAAAGCCATTCCAAAAGGCAAACAGCTTTTCATAATTGTTATTTAATGGATATTGCCTGCTCCTGGGATTTCTTTCTCAGTATCTATTTGTGATTCAAAGGTCAGCATAATACCACTAGCATACAGAAGGATTCCAAGAGATTTGTTCCTCCTGATTGAAATTCAGATACAGTGGCACAGCAGATTAATCTAGGAGCCCCTTATGTGGTGTGGGTCCCAGTTAGGATGAGTCTGACCTTGTCTTAATTCTGGGTCTTCACCTGTCACTCAGGAAACTGACCTATGAATGTGGAATAGGACCAGCGGCATTTGTTCCCCAGCCTGGCATAAGGGGGCAGTCACCAAGTGGAAAGGCTTCACGCTCTGCCATGGTCATTATCCCTCCCCTTAACTGGCCCTAATATCACCTAAAAGGGTTTCTCCTTAAGGTAGTTTAAGCAGGAAAAGTCGGCCCCAGAGAGTAATTTAGGCCTCGTGTATGTACATATTTGCAGGATTTATATGGCAAGCTACACTTAAATTAGTAATGGCAGTCTCATTTCAAGATATTATATATTGAAATATTATTCAACAAGAAAGCTATTTTCCAAGTAGGCACAGATCATGATTATTTATTAGTTTAAAACGCATCCCTTTTTCCCATCTCACCAAACACCACTTCCATTTCGAATGAGCTTAAAGCTCTCATAGGCTGCTGTTTATGCATAAAGACTGGCTGCTTAGAAACACTTGTGGCTTGAGCTACAACGGAGAAAAATGCCTTCATAAAGCTCACAGTTTTATGGTAGATCCTGTTTACTTCAAAAACAGAGCTAAATTAAAAATCAGAAAGGACAAATTCTAAGGCTGCCAGCACAGTTTGCGTGTTTGTAATATGTGTGTGTGTTGAGGGGAGTTAGAGTTTTCTTTTTCTTCTTTTTGTTTTTATTTTATAGCGTGATATTTGAAGTTCACTGTTGAGGTTATTTCCAATCAAATTGCATTCAACCCTGAGACCATGAATAGGTTGTCAGCACGGATAATAGTGGGCCACACATCCTCTGGGTTTAAATGGAGGATACAAAACTAACGTCTGTATGGTCAATATCATTCTTCCTCTCCCAGAGAAAATCTGACAGTAATTTTGAGAATAGACACATGAAGACAGCAGCCCACAGTAGCTGAAATAAAAGCTAAGAGGAGAATTAAAACTTTCGACTAAAGCAAGTAAGGCCAAGGTATTGAGTTTCTCTATGAGCCTCGGACACCAATGACAAGGGCCATCTTCCAACAGCCTTCCACCTGCACTATATTTTCACTCCATTAAGTAGTCAGCTGCTGGCCTTTGTTCAAATGGTAGCTTATCCATTGAGGCTAGAATGAGTCTGAAGCAGAGGTCAGGAGGTTATTTATTTTTTTTGATATTAGATGCACAAGACTTTGAAATATTGTGACCAAAGAAAGGTGTCTTTTTCTGGAACTTTCTTTAAAGTTAAGAACAACTGCAAACTGCCACACAGAGCGCTCACTATGTGACAGAGGCTTTATGTGGGGCTTTAAACACATGATCCCAGATACAAAGAAGATCATTGGTTACACAGTAATCAATGGCACAAATGTGCAGGGCATTGTGGGACACGACATTTATTATTCACTTAATTCTTGAAAAGTTGTCTAAACTCACTGTCTCCACATTTTTTCCTCCCGTTCTCACTTCCAATCCAATAAGATTTTCACCTCCATCATTGCACTCTTACCACTTTTATCAAGGCCACCAATGGCATCTGTCATAGTAAATCCAATGGTCATTTCTCAGTGTTTGTCTTTCTTGACCTATCAGCGGAATTCAAATGCACTGTTTTTTGTAATGATAAGAATGGAATGGGAGCATGAGAAGAGAGCTTTCCTGAGAAACTCTAATTAGAATTCTTTTTCTGAGGAAAGTAGAAAAAATACACTGGCAAAAATAGATGGTGGAATGGAGAAAAAGAAGACATGACACAGAAACCCTGGGCATGAGATGTCAGGAGATGTGTCTGTAGGAGTGAGGGCTACAGGAAAATCACTAAGACAGCAGTGAACATTGTTGTTATGTTATTGTGTCCCATTCATTTGTCGGAAAATTATGGAGTCTGTGGGCTATAGTTCTCCCTTCAATGCTAATTGAATTAAAGCTATAAACATTTTCGAGTAGAGGAGAATAACAACAGGTAAGATTATTGAATGTTTATTATGTGCCAAACACTGATTTAAAGGAATTACATGCATTAATTGATTGAGTTCTTAGGCAATCAGGATTCTTATCCCTATTTTGCAGATGACAAACTAAGGCAGAGAGAGGTCATAAACCTTACCTTAGCCCTCCCCGCCGCCCCCCTGTAAGTGAATGTGCCAGGATTTAAACACTGGGAGAATGATAATCATAATCATCATCCCTAAATCCACAGTATTTGGAACTACCAAATTAGCCATTTGCCTGGAACACACTAATAAACATCCTGTAGAGTTGGGACCCATGAAAACGTTCAAAACCATGGTTCGTTTGTGGTACCAGACAATGTGGTGTGTTGGAAACATACCAGGCACTTTTCTAAGTGCTTTAAATATGCTAACCTAATCTTCACAACAACCTATAACTTCTATATACTATATTGCCAATTTTACAAATGAGGAAACTGAGGCATAAATAATTTGCCCCAGTTCTCATAGGTAGGTAGTCCAGAACTGGATAGAAACCTAGAACCCTGTTTTATTACTGCCATACATATACATAATTTCCAATTAAAAATATATGTATTGGGGATTTTTTTTTGTGGGAGGCTCTCTTTTTATATTAACAGCATTGAGTAATTCTAAAAATTTGACTTTATTTTTAAAACTTGAGCCTACTGAGCTACAGCAGGGACCAGAAAACCTTTTCTGCAAATGGTCATATAGTAAATATTGTAGAGTTTATGGGCCACACAGTCTCTACGCCAACTACTCAGCTCTGCTAAGGCAGCCATAGATAATATGTAAACAAATGGGCATGGCCCTGTGTCAGTAAAACTTTATGTACAAAAACTGTTAGCAGACCAGAACTGGCCCATGGGCCATAGTTTGCTGACCCCTAAAAATTCTGTTTAATGAGAATAGTCCAAAGCTGTTTGATGACTATGGCAGAGAAGGCTACTTTACCCTAACTTATCCATTCTTATTTTCCTTTTTGAAAATAGAATCTGTATTTTTTTGGCTGGACATACGGCTGTCCAGAATAGACACCCCCATTCCCCACCATTTGCAACAAGATGTGACCACATGATAAGTTCTGGTCAATGGGAGGTAAGCAAATGTGGTATGTACATCTTCTAGGAAATACTGGCAAAAGGAGAGAATCTTTTTGTGGGCTAGTATTTGGATGGAATATCTGGAGGTCCAGCAGCTATTTTGGACCAGGAGGTCACCTTTAGGATGAAATTATATATGATGGAGCAGAAAGATAGAAGAAACCTATTTCTTCAAACCTTGGGGCACTAAGGCATCCTACATCCAGACTTCTTTTATATGAAAGAGAAATAAGCCTCTCACTTGATTAACTTGCTACTATTAGGGCTTTCAGTCATACTTAGCCTAATCAAATCCAACCTGATGCAATATTCATATATCTTCAACTGTATCAAGAAGATGCGCTTGTTCCACGATGTTAGGGAAAAGACAGGATGAGAATGTGACATGACGTGAGACAAGAGAATGGGGTCTGCCGACTACTGTGTGATTTTGGATGAGTTGCTGTAACATCACTGCTAATTTCCACATTTGTAAGGTAGAGTTGGTTACACCTAATTCACATGGGTGTTGTGACGCTAAAATAAAATAAAATGTATGAAAGTGACAGGGTAATATTTGTCCAATATTTGTGGAATACGTAAATGTATGTGTGTCTGTAATTTGTATTACCATGGAAATGTATCTATGGAAGAAGAAGAACAAACGTTAATATAGTTAACATTAGTTACCTTAGCACAGTGAGATTTAAGAAGGTGGAGGGGAGGTTTTTAACTTGATCTTTATGCATATATGTATTTATTACAATAAGCAGATGTATTTAAAAATTAAAATAATAAATGGAAGTAACATATGTAATATAATGTATACATATAATGTACATAATATATAAATATAGCCTAGTATAATACCAGACAAATATGGGGTCCATATTTGTTGAAATTGAATATGACAAACTGCAAAATCTACCAGTTGTGAGGATAATTTTTTTTGGATTCACAAGTGGAAGGAAGGAAGTAGAAGGAAGGAAATGTAAGGGAACTTGACCAAGGGGAGTTCTTCCACGCAAGGCTACCCTGAATAGACCAGCCATGCTGCACGACTCGCCATTTCCTGAATGTGTTGGGTATATTTTCTCTCTCTGTACATTGACCTGTCTGTTCGTTCTAACATGCGCCATTCCTGGCTTCATAAACTTTTGCTCATCTTTAAACTCAAATGTCTTTTTTCTTTATAAGGCCTTTTCCAGCTATCCCAAGCAGAATACATTTCTTCTTGTAGTTCTCTCATACACTATAAACGTTTGTCACACCATTTCATAGTTATTTATCTATATGCTTTTATTCCAAAATAGAATGGAACCTTGAAGACATCTTTTACTTATCATTCATCCACTCAAAAACATTTTTTGAATGTGTCCCATACATCAGGCACTGTTTACATTTAGAGGTTAGTATAGTGTACAAATAGATTAACAGCCTTTCCTCGTAAAAGTTGCATTTCAATAGGGGACACAAAAAAACCAAAAAGTTAAATATAAAATTTCAGATGATGATAAGGACAAAAAGCTTGGTAGTGGATGGCAAGTGAGTGAGGAGGTGCTTTTCAGTTAGAATATTCAAAAAAGGCATCTCTGATCAGATGTCACTTGTCACTGGCACAGAGAACTCAATCTAGAAAGGAGTGAGCTTTGTGGATGAGCAAAGACGCTGAGGCAGGAGCATGCTGGTCATGCTAAAAGAACTGTAAGTAAGCTGGTGGGGCTGGAGCAAAGTGAATGTGGAGAGAAGTCATTGTACATCAACTCAGAAAAGGAGGAGCAAGATCATGAAGATCCTCGTAGGTCATGGTAAGGATTTGACCTTTATTTTTAATTTAATGGGAAGACTATGGAGAGTTGTGAGAAGGCAAGAGACAACCAATCTGCTTAATAGGATCCCACTGACTTCTCTGTGGAGAAAAGATCAAACGAGGGTTAGGTCGGAAGCACTGGACCAGAGAGGTTGCCATCACTCAGGTAAGCAGTGATGGTGGCTTGGATGGTGATGGTGGAGATAGTGAGAAGTAGTTTGATATTGGATATGTTTCGAAGTCAACTTGAAATTAGTATCTCCAATCACAGAACAAGCATTTAACATATGTTTGTGGGAAGAATGAATTATTTGAGTAAATGATTCAAGATTAGAGCTAGAAGGGCTTATCATTTAAATGATTTTTAAAAAATTAATTTCAGTTCCTAAACGAAGAGTCATGAAAGAAGCAAAAATGATGCTACATGTTTCTTGAATCCTAGTTAAAAAGTTACAAATATTTTGGAAAACTCCTAAATTTGTAGTTACAAAAGCAAAGGCTTTAAAAATCATGGAAGGAAGACTTTATGATGTATTTCTAAGTTTTGAAACAATAGTAAAATATGATATTGAGAATATCACTGGGGTGATTATGAAATCAGTGATATTAAGAAATAAAAGCATTTTTACTTCACACAACACAAAACATAGCTTAGATTAACAACAGACAAATACGTTTACAAAATCTCATATCTGTGGTTTTAGAGATAAAAATATTCTGGGCATTTGCATAATTTTTTAAATGATATAGTACATCTTTGACTATCATATGAATGTGTTAATATAATGCAAAATGATGACAAATGATGTTTTACTGGCTTTCTGGTTAGAAAAGATAATGTAGCAAAGTTTAATTGTGATGGGCTATTTTGCTAGTGGGACTTTTAGATTTCTGTGAATCATTTTGAGGGATAACATAAAAGGAAAATATGAAAGCTGTAAGAATGATCAAAATCTCACATTATTCTTAGAGAAAAGGAATATGGGCCAAAAGAAAAAAAACTTCACATAATGTATTTGGGTTGTCTAAATTACTTCCAATAGCATCCTTTACATGACTTTTTAAGTATGTAATGCACATGCAGTAATATCCTGAATCATGTTTGTTTAGATTTGAAACCAGAATTTTTCTGAAACATCTTATTGGAATTCTATTTTAGAGAATGATCCTCTTCCTCCCCACTCAAACCTGCATGATCTTATTTAATAATAAGTTCCATTCCTTCAGAATAATTTCAACAAGTAACTTGCAGCCTCCTTCCTGCCTTCACAATCATTCCTCCCTGAGAGGAGGTAGTGGGTGGCATCTGATAGCAAGAATGAGAAAAGCTTGATGCTCATGGCTTGAACTTCCTTCTCACGCCTGCATACAGTTTTCTCTATTCCTTATGGAAAGATACCCAGGTAAAGGTCTGTACACTGGTCATTAATGTGGGTAGGTTTAGTAGTAGGAAGCCTGTTTGGCCATTTGTCTAAGGCGTGACCTCTATTTAAACACCACTACCATTCATCTCCATCTATTGCATGTCTGAGACTATCTCTCAATTGTCTCAGATCTCAAGGTAAGCGTGATGGTTAATTTTGTGTGTCAACTTGGCTGAGCCGTGCAGCCCAGATATGTGGTCAAAAATTAGATGGATATTTCCATCAGAGTATGGTGGGGTGAGATTAGCATTTAAATTGGTGGACTTTGAGGAAAGCAGATTGCCCTTCCTAATGTAGGTGGTCCTTATTCAATCAGTTGAAGGCCTGAATAGCATAAAAGACTGACCTCCCCCAAGCAAGAGGTAATTCTGCAGCAGGGTCTTCATACTTGAGCTGAAAACACTGGCCCTTCCCTGGGTCTCCAGCCTGATGGTCTTCAGACTTGAACTGTAGCATCGACCTGCTGGTCCACCCTACATATTTTGGACTTGCTAACCTCTGAAACTGCTGAGCCAAGTCCTTAAAAATATGCATATAATTTTATACATATATATGATATATAAAACAATATATAAATAACTTTATATTTATATATATATGTTTTATTGATTTTGTTTCTCTACAGAACCCTAATACACTGTGGTAGAGGGACTTTAATAATTATCACTCCTTAAATACCAACAGATATTATTTTAAAAGTATCAATAGAAGGATCAATTATATACCTAAGTAATAATTCCTTCTAATAAGACTAATAAGTCTTTTACATGGTACCAATAGATTTGAAATCAGAGATATTCTAATGGGAACTCTAATGGGAATTTCAATGGGGAATTAAAGTAGCTTTTGCCCCAAACCACGCTATTGTGCTAAAGGGATTTAGTTAGATCATGGCGCTGAAGAATTATCCTTCTGATGAAACTTCGGATTGTTCAAATCCATCTTCAACAAAACTTGGGCTATACTTAAGAGTTACTTAGCTGGTTAAGTATAATTAGAAAAGCCTGACAATAAATATATGTACTAAGAATCAAGTTGAAGAGATGTACCAAAATTTAACACTTGAAATTCTTGCATGTAGGACTTGAAGTTGCTATTTGAATTCTGAAAACACCACATATTTTAAACAGATGGTACTTTGGACTCAAGCTCTAGGTGAAAATTATTTTTTGCAGCTCTAAAGAATATCAGAACCAAAATAAAAATTAATGGACAATAGTGGTTTTATGAATATAAATATATATCATAATATTTTAAAATGCCCAAACCATGATGAGTCAACAACACGATGAGTTGTGGCAAGTTGTAAAAGCATAAACAGTTTTGGGTGATTGAATGTTCTTGAAGCTACTCTTACAGACTTTTGTAAAATTCATATTTGATATAATGTTCAGCCATTACAGCCAAGTGGGTTGGACTCTCAGGTTTCCCTGAATCCTATTATCTTTTAATTAATGTGTGTCATAAATGCTGTAAATGACTTGAGTGATGATTTAGATCAGCTCACAAGGGCTTTCATGAATTGAACAGCTAGCGACTAGTGAAAGGGGCACATATGGGAAAAAATCCAAACAACGTGTGTAGTGGGGCAAGGAAGTGAAAGGAAGGAAAATAGCCCATTTCAGTTTATTCCTGTTCAAACAACCCCTCTCCCCCTAAAAAAGCTTAGTGTTTTAAACTAAGAACTATTTCATTTGCTCACTATTCCTAATTTGGGCTGGGCTCAGCTGGCCGGTTCTTCTGCTGGTCTTGCCAGTGTTTGCTTATGTATTTGTGTTCAGCTGGCAGGTCAGTTGGGAGGTTGAATCAGCTGGTACAGTGAGATGATTGAGTCTGTCTCTTTGTATATACACAGAGACAGAGTCTCATGATCTCTCTCTATCTGCATTGTGTCTCCTGCAAAATAATAGGATTTCTTACATGGCAGCATGGGGCTTTCAAAATAGCATGAACAGAAGATCCCAGGCTTTCTCAAACCTTAGCTGTGGAATTTGCACAGTGTCTCCTTTGCTACCTTCTGTTGATTACTGCGAGTCAGGAAGCCTGCCTGGATTCACTACACAAGGACATGATCACCAGGAGGTGTGGTTCGTCAGAGATCACCAATATAACAGACTTCCACATGCCCAAAGCTGTTTATGCCTGAAAACCTTAGTGATTTGGGTAGAGGTGAGCCTGTGCTTTAAGTGGATTTAAATATTGCTAAATTAAATGAATACTATAAATAAATCAAAAGTTTCCTAGAAACTCTGACATGATTTGATACTTTATAAAATTTCATTCATTCTTATATCATCTGGAGATAGGTTTTCATTATTGGCCCCATTTTATAGATGAGGAATGGGTTTAATGATGTTAAAAACCTGTCCAGGGCCACACAGCAGAGCCAGTATTCAAACCTAACCAGTCTTAGTCCAGAGAACCCTTTAAACCAGTTCCCCTTGCTGTAATCTAGTCTTAGAAGTCTGGTTTCCAAAATCCCAGGGCTCCATCACCATGAAGTTGATTCATTCTCTTTTCTAGGACTCTTTTGAACTCGTTTCCAATGTGGCTTAATATAAGAAAGAGGAGGAGCCTAAATTAAACTCTGGAGCTGCGTTTAAGTTTCATAGAAAGTTGTTTTCTCGGTAAAAATAAAATCATAAATTAGTAAAAATCTCACCACACATTGCAATGAACTCACTGAGATTCTGATAAGAGATAAGCCACTAATTTTAAGAAGAACCTATTTCTGGACTGTATTGATAGATTATTCCTACTCAAATTCTTCTCAAAGTGTTGGCAAAGTATCTGGGCCAACATGTGGCCACCTTATAACATGGATCATAGTGAGATGTAATTATCTTTTTTTATATATATCTCTACCAATGGTGGTAAGCTTTATGGATTCAGAGGCTGTTATACTCTTTTTTTTCCCAAACCTCCTACATCAAACACCCTGCAGGTGTTCAAGAACTCCAGTAGGAACTCAATCAACATGTGTTGAATGAATGTTTGGTGGTGACAAATACCTACATATTTTTCTATCTGTGTTAGCAAGCAGTGCCAATGAATGTCATTTCACTCATTCTGAATGATCGATTCTGCCACCCAAGCAGAAACACAATGAGCTGATGCAGTAGAATTTCAGGAGCCTTTGAGGACCTCTCTGCCATGGAATGCTGCCTGATAGAACTCAATACCGCACACTGTCGGATATGAATTATTCATTGACACTTCTCTCCTACATCATTATACCTTTCATTCTGCTGCGTCTGCACAGATAGGATTGATTCACACATCATACCCTGTAACATTTATAATCAGAAAGACTGGAAACATTTTCACAGAGAAGAAAAATATGTAAGAATACACTTGGGATAACCACACTGGTAATTGGTTCTCCAGTTTCCAACTAAGCAAGAGAAGTGCTGGAAGCAAGAAAAAGTGTGTTGATTTTGTCAAAATATTCATTGCTTAAGAAGTAATTCCAAAATAGAAACACCTATTTTCAAAAGACCTAAGAAATGTGAATCAATTTGTGAAATCTTATACCACATGTTCCAAAACAGGGGACTTCGCTGGCAATGATTGGAAAGCACTGGCTTGGAAAATCTACACATGGAATCATGCCAACCATGGAATGTATGAGTTAAGAGCACTGTCCTGAATTAATTATCCGTGTGTGTGTGTGTGTGTGTGTGTGTTTAGTCTTTCCCATGGGAAATAAACCATGACTATTGCATAAGACACGTTCACACACACACAAACATACATGCTTATACAAAGCAAAGCAAATTAGAACAAAGCCGGAATTTAAAGAAAATATAGATTCATTCTGCCTCTTCTTTTAATTTCTTTTCTGTTTATACAAATAAATAACTTTATTGAAGAACTACTATGTGACACATATTGCAAGGTACTGGGAATAGAGTGGTGAACAAGATAGACACAGTACTTGCTTCATCAAGCTTGGAGTTTTCCTGATCACAGCCCTGTACTTAACTTAGTCTATCTCCTTATAATTTATTTTTACAGAACTCTAGAGTGTGCTAAAACCTTTCACATAATAATTGCAAAGTAAATACACATTTGAATAAAAGAAAATTCAGACAACTTAATGCTGTAGAAATAATTTCAGTTCATAAAATTTAGATGTTGTAAGTTTTTACAGGCCAATAGGAACACAATTATTTATGCTATCGTGTGAATGTGTCCAATGATCTCAGAGAATCTGATAAGGATAAAGATGTGAGAATTCAAAGCAATGAAATAATGCAACAGAGGTGTAAAGATATTTATGATATTAATTTGAAACTAAATCACAAAATCGTATATATTTGGTTGAAGGTGATATGTTATAATACAAGCAGAAAATCAAGCTCCCACAGGTCTGTGTGTCCAGGTATTTTTTTAAATGCATAATGCTTATGGTAAAAATCTACTCCTTTAAGGTATGTACTATAATATTCTATTACCACAGGTCATTACAAAAAAGAAATATACTGGAGTTTGAACTGCTTATAGATTTCACTGAAACATGCAGTATTTGCCAGAGGCAAATGTTTAGCGCTTAACTTACGTAGAGGAATGAGAGAAAGGCAGAAATGCTGGAAGGACCTCAATGGTGCTGTCTTCTCTGGCTCCTCTACTCTTCCAACTTCACCTCCCACCATCCTAGCCCTTCAGCCCCATTGGCCTTCTTTCAATCCTTTGAATGTTTTATGCTCCTACCCACCAAAGGGCCCTTGCAAATGCTATGTGCCTTGCAGAAATGTTCTTTCTACTCTCCCGCTCTCCTTCAACCAGGTAACTCCCAATCATCCTTCAGATCTCATGGTACACACCACCTCCACTGGAAGCCATTCCTTAATCACATGATTGTGGAGAATCTCATTATGTACTCTTAAATAACCAGGAACTTCTCCACGGCATTGTGGCAGCCCTAATTTTACACAAATACATACCAAGTTACATATAAAATTAATTTTATATACAATTTTATGTAAAATTTTATACATAATTTTACCTACATCCTAATAGAGATCACTCCCACTACACAGGGTTTACTGCAGATCTGTCACAGGGTAGATTCGTAATATAGGTTTATTAAATAAATAAATGAATGGGAAAGAGGAAGTATTAGGAAAATTGAATAGTGTTATCATAAATTTTGAGGACCAAATATTTTTTCAGTTTTATATATATATATATTTTGTGTGTGTGTGTGTGTGAAGAAGATTGGCCCTGAGCTAACCTCTGTTGCCGATCTTCCTCTTTTTTTTCCTTTCTTCTCCCCAATGCCCCCCAATACATAGTTGTATATCCTAGTTGTAGGTTCTTCTAGTTTTCTATGTGGGATACCACCTCAGCATGGATTGATGAGCAGTGCTAGGTCCATGCCCAGAATCCAAACCAGTGAACTTCAGGCCGCCAAAGTGGAGCACACAGACTTAACCACTTGGCCACAGGGCTGGCCCCGTAGTTTTAATACTTTTTAGAACTATGATTTGATAATTTTTGCTACCCTGTTGTTAGGCAGCTATATTAATTTCTACCAAAGTCTAATCAAGTATTTGGAAAAATAATTATATTTTTTGGAAACTGTTTAACAGAGGTGACAATATTCTAAAAGAAAAATATATATTATGATGGTCATTGAGATAATGGAAGAGGTTACTCTTATGTAGCATGATCTGTTACCACTAGTGATGGTCAATGAAAATAGCAACTGGAGAAATTGTGGTGGGCCTATTTTCTTCTAGCCTCAGTTTGTTCTTCACTCCTTGATTAATTCCTGTGTTTACTCAGCCCTTCACCTTCTGCTTGACCTTATAAGAATGGTTATGAACATGGGCTTGGGACTGTGACAGACCTGAGTTTGACAGATGACTCTACCCCATAACTTCTCTACATCTCAGCTTCCTAGTATATAAAATAGGAATGAAAATTCTGCTTCATGGTTCTTGTGAATGTTTAATGAGGTAATGTATAGAAATTCCTTAGCACGTTTCTGGCACTACTTAGTATTCAATACATAGTAGTGAGGGTTATTTTTTTGTATTATTATTATCCTTACACTTGTCTTAATTTCTGTTCGTCTTGTCTTAGATTACAGGTTTGGCTTTTCTGATTTTCACACTCAGTCTTCCTGTGGGCACAGCATTTCTGTGCTCTTTCTGATCACAGATGCTCCAGGTAACCCGCCATGCATGCTGACGTACTCTGTTTAGGTTTCTGTTGGTCTCACTTAACTCAATATCATTTTCCTTTCTTCCTTCACCTCACTTTTAGCTCACTTTACTGTTGTTGTATTTTGTGTATCTTTGTAAGCTGCCTACATACCTGTCTGAAATAGAGTGGGTACTCACCCTACTAACCAACAGCACCTAGAAGCTTCCACCTGCATTCATCTGCTCACTTAGCATGCTTGATGGTTGCTGTGGTACCCTATCCAGGACAAGAGAGAGCGGAAGGAAATCCCAGAAGTCTTTTCAGAGGGGTGGCCCCGGGAGAGCTGGCTGTGGGCTAAAATCATGACATCCCAGGTCCTGTTTCTTCATCTTTGGTCTTTTCTCTGTTTCCCATCTGCTTTCATACTGCTCTGAGACTGTCCATCAAATCCAGGTATCTAATTCACCAAAACATTGTTGAGAACACAATTATGTTTCGAGAGTTCTCTAGAACCTCTGAATCCCATAATCAGAAAACTGGATGAGGGTAATGCACATCTCCAAACAACTGATCACTTAATGACATTTTGGGGTCAAAAAACAGCCAGTGCAGAGAGGAAATTGGGGATTCAGGGCCTCACGGGATCTTTGAAACTACATTTTATATTTCATAAATACATTTGGTTCTGGGTCCTAAACACAGGTAATATTCCTTCTCCCTAGAAATAAGTCATTAGCCCTTAATAAGTCACATTTAGGAATAGCTTGAGGCGGAAGAAGGATTATTTTTCCTGTTTCTTTTTGCTTCTTCACTTGTTGTTTTGTCATCGTTTCTACAAAGCTGAATCTGGAGCTAGCAATTATCTGGTGATTTGGGTTCTATTTGGTCCTATTTGGGTCCTTACAATTCTGACTCAATAACGTGTTCCTCAACAGCAGATGTCATTTTCCGAAACCATATGAATGTTCGTTCCTGCCCCAATTCGTAGTGGCGGCCACACCTGGTGAAAGAAAGCTGTGGGAGAGACTGTTCCCATGGAAAGCAATAGTACGTTGCCCCTTCACACCCTGAGCAGGCTGCTGCCCAATGTTCTGTTACCATGCACATTCATTTCAGGCAGTCAACGCATTGCCCTTTGCAGAATAGAGAGTATAATTTCTTAGAAAGAAAAGTAGGAAGCAGAAATCAACCAGCAGGAAATTGAACTGAAGCACTGGAACATTTAAGAGAAAATTGTATTATTTCTTTATTTTTAATACAATGCAAGAACCAATCATGAGAAATAACATTCTTTTGGGGCCAAGTAGGAAAAGGATAGTTATGTAAAGGTACTAAGTCAGATTATCAATCTCTAGAATTGATTATGACACTTGGAGACAGACCCATGTCCCCTAGTTTATTTGTATATGTTAATTTTAGGTGATTTCTATGCAGTACAGCTTCTTTTTTCCTAGCCAATTTAATCTGCTTTATGAAAAGTCCCTATGTACAGTGGAACAATTAGTATGATAATTATAGTAAGACAGATATTGATAATAAAGTCTCTGCTAGATTCAGATTAGAAATGAGATCTGCTCTGATTTGCCATGACTGTATGTGAACCATAAGTTTATACACGTTAAAATTTGATAAGTATATGTAAATAGCTAAATAATGCATATATATCTATGCCTATATCTATGTAGAGGTCTTTATACAGACATTAGCATGCACTCACAAAGCTTATAATACGAGTAATCAGAAAAATGTGATGCTAAACCCATAGGCATGTGTCCACATTTTTTCTCATGCTGAAAAAGCAGTAATTTTATGGGTAATGCAGAAAACATGAAGCTTAATTGCTTTCTTTTGAAATTCACCCTGAGCAGAATGATCATTTGCGGGGGCGGGGGGTCTGGCAGTGAGACGTGAGGGGACAGAAGAAAATATGACCTTCATATATTTTTGTTTCAAGCAGCCCAGAAAATTTTAACTTTCAAAACTGCCTATGGTTTTAGAGATAAAGTCCAAACTGTTAGCTTAGACGCGATGTTCGTGATCCAGCTCCTGTTTCCTCTCTAGCCACTTTTTCAGATGGGGACCCTTTGCTGTAAGCACACCCCAAAACCTGCAATCTTCAAAACCTCAAATGCTGTTTCATACTTTTCCCACATGTTTTCATGCATGAGATATTCTTTCTCCAATTTTTTTTGATAGCTAACCTGAAACTGCAATTCTAAATTAATCTTCTGATTTTAATATTTCTCATGTGCACATCTCTTATATTTTGAGGTATCTTTATTCCTTACTAGAAGGAGAGTTTCTGGAGTTCAGGCGCTTGGTCTGCAATGACCTTGTGTTTCTGTTCCTGGCTCAGTAAAAGGCTCAATAAATGCTTCTGGAGTAAAGGAATAAATAAGCGATTGACAATGAACTTCCCATCTTCCCTCCCACTAGCCAGTAGTGATTTTAACATCTGATGCTTGGTAACATAGATAGATCCAAGGAGAAGTAACTTCTGGATATTTACACGTAATCATAAATAAGGAAATAAATATGTGATTATATTTATTTAGAGTCACAGGAAGAAGGACTATGAGAGGACTGAGAAATGGAAGAACAGGGCAGCCAGGCTGCCAGTGGGGTAGAGAAAGAGGCAGCATGGGAGTTCTGGGAAAACAGAGACAACTTTCCTATGTATTGTTACTTTTCTCTGAATCAGCCTTACTCCTAGACATATATTTCATATACAGATATATTTTTTGTTTGTGCCATCGAATCGCTTCCAACTCCTAGCAATGCCGTTGACAGCACAGCGGAACCCTGCCTGGTCTTTCCGCACCATCCTCTCACCTTTGGTGTTGTATCAGAAAGTGCTCTGCTGCCGTTCATAGGGTTTTCATGGCCAATTTTTTTTGGCAGTGGCTCTCCTGGTCCTTCTTCCTAGTCTGTCTTAGTCTGGAAGTGCCACTGAAATCTGTCCACCATGGATGGCTTTGCTGGTATTTGAAATCCTGGTGGCATAGCTTTCAGAATCACAGCAATACACAGCCACCACAGTGCCACAACTGACAGATGGGTGGTGTGGTTCCTTGGCTAAGAAATGAACCCGGGACATGGTGGTGAGAACGCCGAATCTTAACCACTAGACCACCAAAGCTGACTATTTCATATTTAGATCTAAATATTTCAGAATCCATAAAGAATAAGCAAAAAGAAAACCAACTTGTTGGGGCTGGCCCAGTGGCACAGTGGTTAAGTGTGCACGTTTGACTCTGGCGGCCCAGGATTCGCTGCTTCGGATCACAGGTATGGACATGGCACCACATGGCAAGCCACGCTTTGGTAGGCATCCCACATATAAAGCAGAGGAAGATGGGCATGCATGTTAGCTCAGGGCCAGTCTTCCTCAACAAAACGAGGTGGATTGGCAGATGTTAGCTCAAGGCTAATCTTCCTCAGAAAACAAAAAAAGAAAACCAACTTGTTTATAATTAAGTCAAACTTAAAATCAGACCCATCGTGGTAATAAGACGTAGAATATCAAAAACAATCAGTTAGTAAACAGTATAACTGCTCCCCATCAGTGGTAAGTGGAAGAAAAATACAATAGCCCTGTACAATATGGCCTCTGAGGCCCTGAGTGTGGAAAAGCCCCAATATTCTATACCCCAAGGAACCTCATATTTCTGGGCATACCAAAATCTACCTTCCAGTATTTTAACGAGGAAGGTAAGTTTGAAAATTTCAGAAAGGGGGTAGGTTTGATTACATGCTATTAGATACTGGAAAGGAAGATGATTCCAAAAGTTAAAAAGTGAGATTGTGTCTGTATGTTCCTAAATGATCTCAGTAAAGAAGAAAATGGGGAGCTGCTTAAAGTAACAAGCATGTCTGCAAAAGACCCATTGAAAGAACTCAAGACCTTGAGAGCTCCTCCTATGCATAATAGGAAAAAGGGAGCCCCATGCTCCAATGGTGGGTGTCACATTACAGAGGCCCATAAAAGGAGCAACAGGAAGTTGAAGTTCCAAAGACTGGAGACTGTGAAAACTGAGTCACATAACCAAGAGGATAGTTTTGTGCTTCAAAGTATGAGGAGCATTAAAGTTCTCTGAATAACTTGGTGGTGGTGTAATGAAGATGGATATCACAGAAAAAAAGTTTCCTTAATAGTCATTTAGCTTGTCTTTTGTTTGCATTAAAAAACTAAATCAAAGGTAAAGCAGTAATTAGTCAGTGGGAACAGAAATCCAAGAGGAGTTCAGAAGTTATAAGCAGACCCTCCACTCCAACACACAGACACCCCTCCACTGCTCCCAGGGAGATCCAGCTCCCAGCTTAACTGCGTTAAATTCCAAGGTGCTGCGAGTCCTTAGAAACTGCAGCACTGCCAGGAGCTTAGAGAAATCACAGCAAATAACTGACATATCAGAAGGCTGGTGAAGGGCGGATTGCTGTCTGGTTTTCAACAAAATAATGTAGATTTTACAAACTGAAGCTCTGAGTTTGAAGCTGATTACAATGAAGATACTAAAATTGATTATTAAAGGAACGCCTTATGATCTCTTAAGATGAAATAATTATTACAAAGATCTAGCATGGTTTGCCTGAGAAAAAACCATGAAGATAAGGCTCATCTCATTTTGGTCAGAAGTATGAGGCCCGCAGATCATGGAAATGAAGTTGACGGTATTTAGATTGTATAAAGGAATCTGATATAAGTTTTCACTATGATGTGGACAAGATGGAGAAAAATGTGTTTCAGCAAATCATTAAACCAGTTAAGCCACTGTACTCTAAGAGTACAAATTAATGGATCGATATATTACTACAGGGAGTTTCAGGTTGTGGTTTGAGTCAAGATTCTGTCCATGAAGTTACTAAAAATATTGTAAAACTTACAGATAATGTGGGATGAAAGAAGTAGGATCCAAAAAATTTTGGAAGACTATATAGATAATTTCAGTGATAACTGTGAGATCTTATTCTTGGATTGAAAAAGCAAGAAGACAGTTACAAAAGGGAAAAGATAAGGCTTATTGGTAACATCGTAAGCCTTAGAGATTTGAGTAGACAGTAAATTTAGTATAAGTCACCAGTGAGATGTTATGGACACAAATGCTAAGATCCCAGTCCAGTAGGTAAGAAGGGATGGTCCCACTTATATTTATTTGCTCAGACCATATCTGGAATAAGGTAATATTCTGTAGGTCCTGCATTTCAAGAAGAATTTGGAACAAATTTGTGGGAAAGCCAACCAGGGTAGAACTCAGCAGCACATATTATAAGGAATTGTTGATGAAAGTGGGAATGTTTAGTATGAAAAAAACTAGTCTCTCTGGTGGCATGGCAGGTTATGTGAAAGGTTTTCATGTAGAAGAGAAGTTAGACTATTCTATGCAGTCCCAAAGGCTCAAATTAAGACAAATAGGTGGAAACTTAAGAAAGGCAGATTTTGACCTTGTTAAGAAGTTCTTAAATGATGAACTTAAACTTCCCTTGGAAGTATAGGGTGGGTTTTCAAATGATGTGGAGTGGGAACTCAAGAATATTAGGTAATGTTAGACTTCATAAGTCAATGTCCTTTTCCAGCTTTGAGATTAGATGATTCTGTGATTTGGGGAAAAATGTTTTCATCCCTGTCCTCTTACTCTAACTCATAGTTTAAAAGAAGAAAAGAAAAAAATAAGAAAAAATGTGAGACTAAAAGACATATCTCAGCAGCAATGCAAACATGACTTTTAGGACAGGGGATCTGATGTCTCAAAGTGTTCAGGAATATTAATACCACTGTCAGACAGATCCTTCTAAAAGAAGTCAGCCTTTGCCATTTCACCTTCCAGAAAGACATGCAAAGGGATAGTTAGAGTTTCATGGCTATAAATAGCCTTGTTTTTCATGTATGACTTTTTACATCTTACATCATGTTTGAGAATCTCTGAATTGGAGGGGAGGATAAGGCACAGCCACGGCTGTTTATCCAACTGGAATTCCTGAATTTCACTTCCTAAGGATGTCCTCACAGGTGACTTGAGGAATCGCTACCTACCCTCTAGAAACTGTCATTTCCAGTCACTCAGAGGATGGACCAGGTTTGACACAGGGCTGAGAGTGGTGAGACAATGATTTCAAGCAAAATAAATTCAGAGATTGTTTCGGTTCACAATAATTTGTTTTACACTGAGTCTGGACACTTAATGACATTTTCTAGTTTTCTCTTGCTGAAATATCAGGATGACTCTCAGTATAGAACAAGAAAGCTTAAGGCTGAATCCAAAAGTAATGCACTATAGAAAACAGCTCCCAAGCACAGCCACCCTAATAGCTACAATTTTATAAAATTCACACACCAGCTGGAAAAAACACAGGCAGGAGATTTTCTTGGCAAATAAATGGGAAGAGGATATGGCTTCGCAAGTGGCTGATTATATTGGTTGACTGAGCTTAACTTTACATCTGGATGGTTTGGCATCGGTCAGCTACCTAACAAAAGCATATACAATATTTGGTTTCTCTTCTTTTTTATCTATTTCTGTAAGCAAATAAGAGTGTCATATCAACTACATTTTAATTTTTATGAAATTGTGTAATACACATACTACCACAAATTGGACAGTGAGTTATATTTAACTTGATGACAGAGATAATAACTTTCCAATGTCAATTGAAAATCAATATGTCTTTATCAAATTCAGCAAAACTAAAGCATGTCAACCAATGGAATACTTCCAAATTTTTAAAGTCTGCATCAAAATTATATAAGCTGTCCATTGTTCTTTCCATTTGTGCAAATGCTGCCAATTCAGATTCTGTGGCAGATGGATTTTTGAAACCTTCATAATTATTTGAATTTCTGTCTGAGGATGGCATGCTCCTTCTGATTTGAGGACAAGATTTCTGATCCTTCTAAGGGAATGAAGTCGTTATTCTTCCAATAGTGATAATAAACGTGAGCTGCCATATTCACTCTTTTGCCCCATTTCCTTTGCAATAAAATAATGATTCCATCTAGGGCCATGATAGAGTTAACAGGTCCATGTATGGCCAGGACCCACAAAAGGATATACATCATTTACAAATTAAGCCAAAAGAAACTGCTATTGGATATATCTTTCCTCTGACAAATGAGGTCTCTCTCCATGCCACTCTGTACCAGGATCACGCCATCATTATCACAAAAAGATGGACAAAGTATATATTTATTTCTACTTATAGTATTCTTCTTCTCGTTAATTTCTTTTATAGCTCTTTTGTTTTGGAAGCTGTTCCTGGAAGTAAAGGTTGATGGTTACTTGATGGTTACTTGGATCGGTTGCCTTATCCCAAATGCCCATCTTTACCTCTGATACAAAATGAGCAGCAATCAACTCCGTACTTACATCTAACTGATTCTCAGCCTCAACTGTTCCTACTGATTGTTGCTTGTTTCATGTGATCAAATTTTCATGACTTCTGGGTGAATTATCAGATGTTCTAAATCTTTAGTTGATCCCTTTTTTCTATGTGCTTTGCTTTATTCAAACGTAACAGTCTGATCTGCCAGAAACATGTAAAGCATTACAAAGCCAATTATAAATAATCTTGATAAATCCACTGTTTTGAATCACCCAGGCCATTGTTTGCTTCCCAAAGTGAATATTCAAGAGATTATATATCTTTTGGTTTCGGTTGATGGTCCAGAGAGGATATAACCAGAAATGTAATATAGTTTACCTCCCTATTTCTATTTATTTTCATGGTGATTTGAAAGTGTGCTGAGAATAAAAAGTGGAATATTTGTTGCAAAAGGATACTTATGTTCTTTCTTCTTAGGAACACAGAGTGAAGTTAGAAATGGTGAAAGAAAGCAAAGGGAATAAAAGATTGCTTTAACTAGATACGGGTCAGTGAACTTCAAATTCTGATAGCTTACTAGAAATTTTCAAAAGTTTTTGTCCACATTTTAGGGGGAAATTTAAAATTGTTAATTTCAGAAGAAAGATCTCATATTCAGTATTTAGCACAGCAGTACTTAGATTTTAAAATACGTATATTTTTGATCGTGATAGGAGAGTCAAGTCCAATGGTAACAGTTCATTACTTCCCATCACTATAATCAATAGGAGAAGGGCAAAGATTAGGTAGTGCTATCTCAAAACTATCCGATAAACAAGTCAACATTAACCTTTTATGTTATTATTATATTAAATATCTTTATCTTTGCAGTGTACTTTTCTACCTGTCAGGAATCTTAATATTTTGGCATTAAATACAGCAGGAATACTAATAATTTTTCTCTCTCTATGAAGAGCACTCTCCCAGTTTCACTCACAATTTAAGATCTACATAGACTTCTTGGGTGGCCCTTTCTCTCGAGATGCTATGTTTATTTCAATTAATGACAGATTTCAGAACAAAGCAGGGATAAGGTATAGCAAAGGAGATTTAAGAGTATGTTTCATACGGTATATTTCTGACCCTACATTCCAATTATTTTTTGACTTCCCTCTTTTTTCATCTGTATCCCTGGCTCTTGAGCTCCCTAGCTTCAAGAATGGCATATGGATAGTAGGGCTGAATCAATATCCATAGAATAGAAGAATGAATCATTGAACAGGTCCTTGAGTACACTCAAGTTGTCCAAGATTCACATTTAAAGAATTCTTTGGATTGGCTCATGAGAGGAAACACTGAAGCCCTCTAAGGATCTGAGGTAATGATTGTTGATGCTCAGAATAGTGGCACACATTTAGAATCTGCCTTGGAACCCTGGGTCCAATTCAATTCTGCTCGCATTGTAACCTAACCTTTGGAGGACTTAATGGTTTTTGTTTTGTTTCATTTTTGTTTTTATTTTTATTTTTATTTCCTCAAAAACAGTAGATCTACTAGTATCTTATTTATAGTGAAGATCAAATGGGTGTTTTGAAAAATATGAAATGTCATACAGGTATGATACTGATGTTGATGTTTATATAACTCTGTGCCGATATTTTGAAATGTGTCGAAAGATTTTTTTTTTTTTACATGAAAAGCATTAGATATTTTCTTATATGTAAGAGATACAGACCTGATGTTTTAAAGGATTTCTTATTTTAGAATTCTGCTTCCTGCTGAAAGCTTCAGAGGACAGCTGAGGAAGAGAAACCTCCATTTCCACAGGAGGAGAAAATCCCCAGAGAAGATAGATGGATTTTAATTTAGCAGGAGAAGACCTACAAATTAATTCATTTGTCGAGGTTGGGGAGGGTGCCTGACTAAGGGAGATAATTGGGAACCAGCTCTCCTTCCTTCAGTAACGGAGCTCTGCTTTTCTGCTGATTTAAATTTATATTCTCCCTCCTTCTGGAGAGATGATTCTTCCTTTTGACTGGTCCCGTCCCCACAGACTCCGAGTCATAGGGCAGGAAGTTGGTTCTGTCACGTCCAAGTTTTCACTCTATGATAGTCAGCGCTCTGGGAGTAGGGCTGACGCGGGCAACTGTCACTTTCTGACAGGAAAGTGAGAATGAGAGTTGTACTCACACCCTCATTATGCCATTTTGAAAGGCACGGTGTCTCAGGAGTAAATACGCAGAGGTTTATTGGTCTTAATGTGACATTTGCTCGAATAGATATCTTTGTCATTCAGTTTTTTTCTTTTGCTTAATTTCATTTTATTCCCTATAAACATGGATTTTTCTTTTCAAAAACTTGAAGGATCTGGAAACTTAATTTGTTTTACCTAGGAATGTAATATATTCTTGCAGTTCTCAGACTATTTAGACGATGCTACCAAATATCTGACATCAGCTAATAGCTAGCAGCACTAACACCTGAAGGTCAAAATTAAACCCTCAGCTGGGGTCCGTGTACAGAGGTAAGGAAATACCTCAGGCCTCAACTTGTGACTAAGTGGTTTGGCACATTCTCCTCTCCTTCTTTAATAAATCTGTTAAGTTTAAATTTAGATGCATTTAAGGAAAAAGATGCTGAAGTGAAACTAAAGGAATTGTTGGACTTTAGGTAAACATTTTTTCAAAATAAGCGAATTACTGAAAATCCCTCTAGATTTAAGGAAAATGTAATGAAAAACATGAATTCAGGGATCATTATAGATTTTTAACTACAGATTTCTACTTCAGACAGTATCTTTTGATCCTCCACAGAAGCATCACTAGCAACGGTATCTCTTGTTACTATGCTGAGGAAGCATTAAATGTACTTACACATATTCCCACCTCCTTTATTTTGCCACCTGCTCATTTTTTGTGAATTATATCATTACTTTTACATCACTGAGGTTTATGACATTTATATACTGTTTCCTCCAGTTACTTTTCACAGGATGACTGATCTCTGTGCTACTGTTGAAAGATTCAAGGCTGATAACTAGTATTTTTTCTATAACTTTTCAGCTCCCTAGGCTTTATTTTTATTTTGCTATTCTTTTGCTGGATATTCTTATCAGGTAAATTTTCCAAGAAAGTACTGAGCTCTTGCATGCTCTAGAATGCCTGTCTATACTTGACAGACAAAGAAAGTAATAATCGTCTTCCTCTTACTTACAAAACTTTCGAGGCTGTCCACTGTCTTCAGACATAGAGTGTTAGTAAGAAGTCAAAGGAAACCCATGTTGGTCCTTCTTTATGTTCATGTAAATATTTTCTTTATCTTTAAAGCTAAGTAACTTAAGTAGAATATTTTAAAATTGGTTGTACTGTTCTAATTTTTCTGGGGATCTTGGGTGCCTGCCTAGAATGATTGTTGCTTTATTTCAGGAAATTTTTTTTCCCTTATATTCCTGGATTTTTTTTCTCCTTTATTTGTTGTTATCTCTTTTTCAGGAATGATAATTAAGCAAAAGATATGTGGAATATCTTTTTCTGTCATCTGTCACCATTTTTGTGATCATTTAAAAATTCCCATTCTTTTCCATTTTGTTTTGTGAGGTTTCTGATGCCAGTCCACCATGTTTTGATGGTTCTCATTTCTATTAGTTCTGTTTTGGTTACTGGAATGTGGCTTTTTTCTCTAAAACATTCATGTTACTCTTTTATTCCTTTGTTATATTAGCTCCCTTCCCTTCTTTTTTCTGATCTCTGATTCACATGCTTTTATCTCCTCTTTACATCATCCCTGCCCCTTCCTTCAGGAGACCACCCTGTCTACAATTTATTTGAGAAAATGAAGAGTTGTCTACAATCTTTTTTGGTTTCTCCTTGAAGTATTTGTTCTCATTTGCCTTTTGCTGATTTTTTATTTTTATCTTTTTATTTGCCTGCACCATGTACACCTATGTTCCGTGTTGGATCCTTTCAGATTATTTTTCCGTTTTCCATAGGGTTAGTAGTCCGTTGTGGAATTGCGTGGGAAGGGGCAGCAAGCTAGGAAGTGAGTGGGCACCCTGCAGTCTTGATACAATAGCCTGAAAGTCCTCTCTCTAACCTTGTTAATGCTTTGTCTCAGGACAACATCTCTGTTTCTGCCTTCAAAGGGTGTGGCTTCAGAGCCTTGGATCCAGACGCACTTTGGTTGTAGTTTTATGGTCACTGCTTCCCTTTCCCTTTTCCAGTCTCCTTTGCCCCTGGACCTTCTCCTCTCTCCTGGATGAATACCAAATGGAAGACATACGTCTTCCTCACACATTGTTGCTGTCATTTTACAGAGTTGTACTAAGATTCATTGAGGACCTTTCCTCTTTTGTTTTTCTGTGACCTATCTTATATACTGTTGATTTAGTTAAAACATCAGAGCAGGACTCTTCAGTATTGTGATATGTATTTTTGGGGGTGGGAAATTTGTGTCCTGCTTAAAGACCAAGAAGATACATTTTTATTCTTGTTCTCCTCCTTCATTTCGGTTCCGATTTGACAGTATTTAGCAAATATTCTTTATAGCTTCCCGATAGGGGTTATAAATATTTCTTTGTATTTTCTTATTTCCTTCATCATGAAATGCTTTTTCCATTCAGTTTTCACATATATGTATATACACGTATATATATATTTTAATATTTTTGAAAAATTTTTCAATAAAAATGTGGTATAAAAGTGTGACTTTGTTTAATTGAAGTCCCACTCTCTTCTCAATACTCCACCTTTTTTATTTTACTGGGTCTTCTCCATTCTGCCTTTCTGATCCTTTAGCTTTCTTTCTCTCCTTTAATGAATTATTTTCTTCTTCTTCTTAATTTTAGATCTCTTGTCTCCCCTCTCATTGTCCTTTTCACTATTTCTTCCATCATTTCTCTCCTCTACGCTTTCTTCCTCTCTTCTGTCATCTTCTACTTCTTCTATACATTCTCTCGCACTTCAACTGTTCCTTCTTGCAGAATACTCCCAAATTTATATTTCTGGGCTAGATTGCTCTGCAGCCCTATGTCTGCATTGCAATGGCTGGTTGTCTTTCCATTAGCTCAAATCAAACATCTTCAAAAACAACTTATCATCTTATCCTCTATATTTGGTCTTTAGCTGGACTTCCATTTTTCCATCATCTCCACTGGATACTGGATAATGGCTTCAAGAGCATATATGACTATCCCTAACACTATTGCCACGATCCTTCCTAATTACTTGGTTTTGTTTATTCAGTTCTCTTTCTTTTCTCTCTCTCTGTCTTTCACACACATACACACACACACACATGCACACAGAATTCACTATCACCTCCTTAGCTATAATTAACTAGTAGTGATTAATATTCTCTCAGTCACCCAAGATTCAACTTTAAGTTTTCTTTGACCTTCTATTTTGATCCTTACAACAATTAGATTCCAGTACTTAGAGACTTTGCCTTGGCAATGACCATCATATCTGTCCCCTGCTTCTCATTCTGCTGCCACCACTCTAAGACTCTATATTCTGTTCACTGCCTATCATTGTAGATTTCTAGGCACCGCTCTAAATTCTCTTTCTGTTTCTTCCAATAAATAACACATGCTGTTGCCAGATTAGACTTCCTGAACTGGAACTACAACAATATTCCTCCTCAGCAGGAATATCGTCTGTGATTTCCCCTCAGTCCTCTAGTGAACCATTTATTTCTCCACGTTCTCCATAATGTGTTCCACCCCATGCTTCCAGGCTCACTGCATACTACTCAAGCGCTAGAGTTCCATCCTGCATTTGTTAGGGTCCAAACCAGACACAAACTGTCACCTCTGTGTCTAAGGTCATAGAGCTGTTTTTATCCAGAAGTCCTGCTTTCCACTATCATGCTTATCAATATCTTATTCATCTTTTGCAGACAGGAATCTCCTTTATGAAGCCTTTTGGTTTCCTGTGGCTAGATGTGCTCTTTCTTTCAGTCCTTAATGTCATATGTGAGGCTCTATATGACCTGGTCCTCTGCATACCATTTATTTACTCCAGCTTGCTGGCCTTCTTTGGGTTCCTTTAACATGCCAAGCTCTTGCCTTTTTTGGCATCTTCACATTAGCTAGCTGTTTAGTATACCTAGAATGCTCTTTCCCTTCTCTTTGGAATGTGTTGCTCCTTTTAAATGTCAGCTCCTATGAAAATCCTTCTTTTTCCACCCTATTTGAAAAGATTTTCAGGACTTTCTCATATGCCAAAGGATTCTTTATCATACCACCCTGTTCTTTTCCCCAACTGACTGACAACTCTGTGAAGACAGAACAGAACCCAAATCTGTTTTGTTAACTAAGGTATATACAGCACCCATAAATAATACATCATTTATTGAATAAGTGAATGAATGAATGACTAAGCACTTTGTTCATAAATTTTCTTACCATGTTCTATTCTGTATTATGCTTTATAATATACTCATCTTACTATTTTTATAAGGTTTTAAGTCCTTTGAAGTAAAAAACTTTGTTTTGTTCATCCTGGTCTCCCTTAGCCCCTAGCATGGTGCCAAGTATTCATAAGATTAATAAATGTTTGCTGAATTAAATCTATTTGAATTAAACCTTCAGAACAATATTAAGTCATTGCCAGGACATCACAGATGGTAAATGGCAATCTCTTTTGCTAATAGCTTCCAAGGTTGATGATGAGATAAAATCAGTCAAGCATCTATCAATATGGGAAAAGCTCCTAAATACGAAATTTTCTGTTTTAAAGACATTATTCTCTTGCCTTGTTTGTCATATTAAAATTCTTTGTTTCACGTTCCCATCCTTTCTTAGAGCATCATGTACAGTTTTTATGTGTCAGTGTGGAGAAGATAGGTATGGGGTGATGGCAGGAAGGAAAAAAGGCCATTAAAAAATAGGCTGTTTGTTTTGGCAATGTTTTAACCAAAGACAATGTGTCTATGTGGTTTTTACTCCCTTTTCCTTACTCACCTCCTTGACTTCAGTATCTCAGTCTGCCTCTAATGAGAGAATGTGCATTAAATTCAAGGTGAGTACCAATGAGGGTTCTTAAAAGCTTGTGCATTTCAAGCACATGTTGAGAAAGCTTCTCCAGCGTTCTTCAGGTGTTAATTATGGTAGAAGCTATCATAAAGGTGCAGTGTGGAGGGGCTTGCTGCTCTGGTCTCCGTGCCTTCTAGTGCCCTCTGGTGCCTAAAAGGGAGAACTACTGAACCAAACAGTAGGTTGCCCTGGCTAGTGGAGATGCTCTCTATTACCACTTACTTGGGTAGAAGGAGAGAGCAGTTGGCCCCAACAGAAACATTTTTTAGTGTTGAAATCTGTGGAAATCCTAAAACAGCATATGCCCATGAAGTTTATTTCTACTCCTTTTGGTTCTCTTTTAGTCACTGACCTTCAAAAGGATCACAATATTTTCCTCACTTCATTAACTTTTGCCAACAGAAAGTCCTCTAAAACTATGTCAAATATTTAAGTAATCTCTTTTTCATAATCAAAATAATCTTCTATTTGTCATAAAGTTGAATATTCATGTGGCTCTTCAGTTAGGTTTCTTCATTCTTAGAGATGTAAACATAATTCAATAGAGGTAAAATTTTTCTTTAGGGATACACATTAAGCAGCTTATAGGTTTTTAAATCTCTGCTTTTTAGATATGTGACTATGTGTGCTCATTTTAAGCTGTTCAAGGTTAAAGATAATGCTGCTACAGGTTTATGTTCTAATCACACACATACCCTGGACCCAATCTCTGGCATCCTCTTTCCTGACCACCGCTGTTCAAAGTGACAATAACAGCCACAACAATGACAACCACAACAACACACAAATTGAGCCCAGGAGTAGATAATGTGGTCACAAGCACCAGGGAGTTATTGATTAAACCAATTTTTGAGTCCCTACTTTGTGCTTGTGACATCTTGTGTTCTTGCCCTCCATCTGGGCTCTGACAGTTCTTCGATCTTACAATGTACCAGGCACATAAATCCTCTTCATTAAGAATTGGAACCACTGTTCTCATTTTGTGTAAACTCATCAGTCATATCCTCAGCTCATTCCAAAGTGGAAATCAACAATATAAGAGGGGAAGTGGTATATGTTACATGGTAACTAACACGTAATGATGTTTGTATAAAGCCAGAGGGTATCACAAAATGAAATTTATTATTTTAAGAATGTACCCTGAAAGCAAATTTTGACTTATGATATCCAAGCAAGCTAATTTAGAAGATGTCAATAATACAATTCCCGCTTTTTTTTAAATTGTCAGTTTGTACAAACCTTTAGCTTATTTTAGAATCAATGAAAAGATGAGTCTATCATAATGATTCAAGTACAAATGATTTTCTGAGACATGAGAGTAGCATTCCTTGTGCCACGCAGCTTGTTTACAAATGCGATGAGACAAAAGAGAAACAAATTAATAGACATGAACAGCATCCTCTTCCCATAAATTAGCATCCTTCAGGTCCCACCTTCAGCCTGTTCTTTGCCTTTGCTCCCTCCTATAACCTTACATATAACACAGTGAAAACACCAGTCGGACTGCCCTTAGCTTGAGTCCTGGTTCTCTTGCCAGCTGTGTGATCATGCACTTGTGACCAAGCACATTAATCAATGTCCCTGGGACACATTTTATCTTCTGCAAAACAAAGATCTAATAACTAACTTACTGAGCTATGAACTTGACTAAGGAAACCATATGTATAGCACCTAATTTTAGTCAGGTTTACTAATCCATCCTGTGGCTTCAGCAGTCTTAGCAACTAGAACATTTCCCAGAACAGCATCTTTAGTGCTGGCTGGCCTCTCAGCTGAACTGCAGGTCTCTAATTGCAGCATCTTGATATCTTCATTTGAATGAAATGTCCTATCTTCAAATTCAATGTGTTAAAAATCAAACATATTTTCTGTTTCCCCAGATCTGCACTTATTCCTAATATTCTGGTTTTTCTTAAAGACACCACCATCCCCCTCACTTAGCTATGACATCAGAGTTGTCTTTGACCCTTCTCCCTAACTCCCTACCTGCATAGAAGAGTTGTCAAGTCCTACTATTTCTCCTTTCACAAAGTTTCTTATGTCTGTTCCCACCCCTCCATTCCCATTGCCAGCATCCCAGTTCAGATCTTGGTTACCCCTTTTCTGAGTTCTTGTGATGTGCTCCCAACTATTCTTGCTGACTTCAGCCTCTGCTCATATCATCTCATCTATACATTGCTTCTTGGAGGATTTTTCTTCATACCTCTTCATGTCAATATTCTTCTCCCTTCTATTTTGATCTGTATGCCAACAGCTTGACATTCAAAGTCTCCAGGAATCTGACCCTATTTAGTAGAAATAACTAATTCTCTCCTGCACAGCACTTTGTCATTTATGTTGCACTCAAAACAAATGCAAATAGTCAATTACTGAACCATTGCCCTACCTTGGACACCTCCATCCATTGAGGTTTTGATCAGTCTGCTTCTCCCATCAGGAAGGCCCTTACCAATGAAAATGCTACTCATTCCCCAAAGCTTAGACTAAAAACCATCTGCTCCAGGCAGAATTCCCTCATCCTTCCACCCCCAGCTAAACCTCTTTTGCCCCTTATCACTTCCACATTGTATTTTAGTTCTCTGTATGCACATCTTATCTCTCCCACTGGATTGCAAGACATCTGAGAGCACAGTTCATATCTTCTTCATAGTAGGCAGATAGTAGGCATTAAATAAATGTGGTCTGGAAGTTGAAGCGAATGAAGGAACAATCACATAAATATGCAAGTCATTTATGAAACTTTACATATGTCAAAATGTTTCTCAGCTGACAAATGCTTTATACAAAGTAAAGTTTTATATCATTTTATTATGATATAGGAGAATATTTTCTGACATCAGCTTGAGAACTATTTTTTTTTTAAATCTTAGCACTTGTGTCAAATTACTGTATTTCAACTGTAGGTTTGAGATTGCAGTAGGAATATATTTTTATCTTAGTGCTTCTTAATTTATAAAGTTTCTTTGATAAATATACCATATTTATCAAAAACTATGTAGAGTGTCTAGATAAAAACCTTTTGGTAACATAAATCATGCTGATCATATATCTTAAAGCTTCAAGATTTGCATCAAATCAACATATCTTCCCACTCCAAATACTGTTCTGAGCCATTGTAAGAGTAGTAAAAAGATTTTTTCTTTTAATATAAAAGGAATTCCAGCCTCATTGAACAGTTGAAATAAATGACCTTTCCTTATCCTTCTACTGGCAAAATATTTTACACTATCTTTAAAGACCCTGACAATTCAAAGCAAATGACTATAAAATTTGTGCCATAATGAGTCTTCCTTTCGAGTAACTTAAAAAGTCAATACTTAGAACAAGAAAACTCTTGACATTTATACAGAGTTTCTCAACCTCAGCATGACTGACATTTTGGCCTCGATAATGTTTTATTGGGAGGGCTGTCCTGTGCATTGTAGAATGTTTAGCAGAATCTCTGGTCACTACCCACTAGACGAGAGCAGCATCTCTTACTGTGACAACCAAAATGTCTCCAGACCTCACCAAATATCCCTTGGGGAAAACATTTCCCCCACTTGAGAACCATTGTGATATTAGAAATATTTACTCCTTCTACTTGTGTTTTTGTTACTTAATCCGCTCAACTCAGCTTTTTGAAGGAGAAAAATCCTATGATGCTTTTCCCTTAGTCAACCATATAGGATTCATGGAAATGTCTGATTCTCCCCATCTGTTGGAGAGCTGGTACTAAGTCTTCAGTGAACATTCTTTGAATGAACTTGTACTGAGTATCTACTATGTGCTATGCACTCTTCTAGGCACTGGAAAAATAGATGTAGTAAAATCAGGCAAAATTCCCTGAAACTTATATACCAGTGGAAGAAGCAAGACAATAAACAAATGAAATACAGAGCATATCAAGTGGAGATAATAGTGCAGCAAAAATTAAAGAAACAATAAAAGAAATAGGCAGTGCTGTGGGAGCAGTGGGTACCTGGGGATTGCAGTGGGGTTATAATTTTGAACAGGGTGATCAGGGCCAGCCTCACTGTGAAGATGACTTCTGATCAAAGACCTGGAGGAGGCATGGAGTGAGCCTTTGGACACTCAGCAGAATAGCTTTCCAGGCAGAGGGAACATGTGCAGAGTCCCCGAAGAGATAGCATACCAGACGTGATGGGGGATAACAGGAAATTTGGGGTTCTTGGAGTGGACCGAGGGAGGAGGAGAGAAGGAGGAAGTATTCCCAGACAATGGAGGCATGCGTGGAGATCACCTAAGAACTTGTAGGTCACTGGCAAGGATGAAGGGATGATTGTTAGGGGAGGTCATATATAAAATAGTGAAAAAGAATTTTCTATTTTTCTTCACTAGCATCCAGAATCCTTCTCATGATGGTTCATGCACCCCAGGAGTGATGTCACTTGAGTTGGCCTTCCCTAGCCATGTCCACGCTCCTGATCATTCCGTTCCCTCTTCTTTGATCAAATTAAAAGTCTAAGGGGTCAATCCTTTAAGATCTTGTTAAGAAACTGACTTATGGAACTGATGTAGAAATGTATTTGGAAGCATTAATGGTTTAACAATGCTTCACTAGGGATATTTGCATTGTAGAGGGAGGTCTCCTAAGAATTGGCTTTTTGAATAGACTTTTTAATTCAAAAGTAAATCATTCGCTTGAGAACTGAAGTCACTTTACTAGGCCAAGGAATGAGCTATTTAAGACACCACAGCCTTTTCAAGGATTGAACTTGGGTTCTGGATCTAAGGTCATAGACAGTCATCTTGTAATATCAACTAAACAAGTATGAGTTGGAATCCTATGATGTGCCACTCATTGTCTTTAGGGCTGGAGAGGTGGTGATGTGAAAGATAGGTTCCAGCTTTCACCAAGCTATTTTCTTACAGAGTGAATGAGACACAAAGTAAAGTAATAAAATAAAAAAGAAGAATATCAGTTACTGATAAGCACTACTGAGACAATTAAAATACAGGGAAGTACTAGACAGTCTGCCTGAAACTTCAGATGGGCAGCTAAAAAAAGCTTCTATAAAGAAGTGATATTTACTCTGAGATCTGAATGACGAGAAGGAGCAGGAAGAAGAGCTTTCCAGCAGAGGAAATAACTAGACCAAGAGTAACAGTAAGTTTGGCATGAGAAAGAAGGTCAGTCTCTCAGGCCAAGTAAATTATGTAAATTATGTAGTTAATAGACGTAGTCAGAGAAGTATGCAGAGGCCAGGAGGCCTTGGGAGTCCACGATAAGATATTGGTTTCTTTTTACCTGTAATGGGTACCCAAAGGAGAGTTATAAGAAGGGAAATGAGATATTCTAATTTATGTTCCTAAAAGGTGATGGTGAGAGGTTGAGACTGGTGGCCTTGGGGAACAGGCATAGGAAAGACTTGCCCCTAAAGTTTTGGCTTGAACAACTGGATGGTTTAGGATACATTTAGGCAAGTATAGAAGACTAGGGTGGGGAAAGACATTTGGGGAGAAAAGCAACAGTTCAATGTTGGAAATGTGAAGTCTCTGATTCATATGTGGACATCGAGTAGACATGTCAAGTTGGCCACTGGATATACAAGTCTCCACATTTCGGGGAGGTCGCGTCTGAGTTGTAGATTGGAAGTCAGCAACAGTGCCTAGTGGGAAACCCACTCAGAGAGACTATACAGCTGGAGATAAGAAGAGGTCCTCATGCCCATACCTGGTTTACATCCAGAAATTACATGGAGGGGAGGAAGATGAGTGAGCAAAGGAGACTGAGAAATGCAGGTAGTGACTTAGGAGAAAAATTATCATCATACAGTGCCAGAGAATCCAAGAGAATGAAGGAGCCAGTTGTGTTGAAAACTTCAAATAAGAACAGAGAAGTGGTGGGGCTGGCCCCGTGGCCGAGTGGTTAAGTTCGCGCGCTCCGCTGCAGGCGGCCCAGTGTTTCGTTGGTTCGAATCCTGGGCGCGAACATGGCACTGCTCATCAGACCACGCTGAGGCAGCGTCCCACATGCCACAACTAGAAGAACCCACAATGAAGAATACACAACTATGTACCCGGGGGCTTTGGGGAGAAAAAGGGA